>NW_007728264.1:197727-227867 GCF_000696425.1 Galeopterus variegatus | reverse complement strand
GTGGGTATTTGTTTTTCTTTCAGTTCTGTGTTGGATTATTTGCTGTTCCCACCACTTAAACTCTGCACTGGAATGAATTTTTTGTCCTTTACTTACTTCTAAAATGGGTGAACTTCTTTTGGGGACCAGCACTTGAGCCCTGTGGTTGAGCTAAATTGCTGCTTTGCTGTTGATTCCCTGGGAAAGGCTTTTAGTGCAGCTCAGGTATTAATGGTTGACTTTATAGGTACTTCTGGGTCCTGTGAGATCTGGTACACCTTGGTTGTGTGGAAACTCTGGTCTGGACCTAAGTCTTTTCAGCAAACTGCTTCCCCTGCAGTTCTATATTTCTGACCAGTCTACACAGAGTGGGCCTGTGCTGATTGGGGGGCAGGTCCGCTGTCCATGCTGTGCCCCAATGTTCCCCGGTGGGCTCGCCTCCCCCACTGCCCACACTCCAAACACTTCCATGGGATGGGCTGTATGTACTTCGGTCCCTTGCAATGACTCACTGGCCTCTGAGTAGCTCATTTTTTCAGTTGTCTATGGCTCCTTGCTCCTTTATGGGTCCATGGGAACCCTGTCAGTGGTCCTGCTGGCCTGAGGGCCACAAAGCCCCTCCTCTCCCCTCCCACCTCCAAGCAACTTCATAGGAAGGGCACAGCAGTAGCTTTTGCTAGCTCTTGCTCTGTGCACTCACCAGCTCCAGCCTTGAAGTGGCTGGGGCTCAAAACGTTAGGAGCAGTCCTTTCTTCTCTCATTGTGGCTTCTTCTGCTTTTATGCACTCCGTAGGTCTCTCCTCCTCTTCCCCTGAGCTCTAGTGGCCCCAGCTTGGCTGTAGTTGCTTTTTAATAGTTGTAAATTGGTTGATTTGTGGGAAAGAGTGACACTGGAGACCATCTGTTCTGCCATCTTGACCGGAAGCCTGGTGCCCTTATTTTAATATGTGCTTCAGCCCTTCCATGACCGAGAGCCATTCCCAAACCCAGCCAAAAGATTTAGATAACTCCTTTACAAATAGGTAACTGGTAGAAGCTTACCAGAGCTTCCCCCAGAGGCCCAGTAGTCCTGGTGGTTAACGTGGAGATTATTATCAGAGAGTGGACAGCCTGTTTTTTGGGGAGGGCTACCTTGAGATTTTTGAGAGTAATCAGTCACTTTTTCAACTTGCCCTGGTTGTCTGCACAAATGGCAACAATTTTTTGGAAACTGTTGTTTTAGGGGTCACTTATTGGTGAAGCGCCCTGGGGCAGGCCCAAAGATCATTCTAAGTTGTTGGTTGCTATGGAGCTGCTGTAATTGTAAGGTCATTAATTTGGAAACCTTTTGTTTCTTATCTTGCCCTAAGGTCCTTTGTGCTATTATGACAGTTCAGTAAGTCCTGTAGCCTCCCAGCCTCCCTTTTGTTTTTTTATGAACCCACTAATTTCTTGAGAGAGCCCATTTACAAAGAGGGCAACTAAAGTTGTCTGGGTTGGTTTGTGTTTTTTTTTTTTTTTGGCAGCTGGAGGTAGGGGTTCCGAACCACGACCTTGGTGTTACAGGGCTGTGCTCTAACCAACTAAACTAACTGGCCAGCCCCTCTGGCTGGGTTGTATCAATCAATTTGGCAGAAGCTGGAATGCCTTAAGAAAGGGGCTTCCAAGAGAATTTTAATACCAATAACAGACTCATATTTCCTCTGTAGGTCTGGATGATGACCAGTCAGTGTGAGTGGGGAACATCTTAGGAATAGCTTTCAAAAGGTCATTTGCAATTTTTCAGGTTTTGCCTGGCCCATAAGTAGACCAGGCAGGCATTGTCAGTTCCCTGATATCATTCTTGGGAGAATATCATTCTGCCTCTTTCATCCAATTTTGGGCTTCCCAGGTCCCACCAACAAGTGATCAGGTACCCTGGGGTTGTAGGTTTCAATTAAGACCCTGAATTCTTCAGAAAACCTTTGAGGGTCTTCTTAAACTGTGGCCCTAAACTCTGTTTTGTTCAGGGAGTAAGTCAGTCACTCAGGGGTTATCTCCTGAATTTTCAGGTGGTTTTATTTTAGAAGGAAACTTTTTTACTGCTTTTTCAGAGAAGAAAGGCAATTCAGACAGAAAGTTAGTAGGCTGTAAATATTCAAGCAAAGTAGGATTGTTACCAAAACCCCAAAGGTCCATTTGCTTGCTTCTCAATAGCCAATAATTGAGAGACAAGTGTTGGTGTAAGGAAGCTGGCAGCATGGGGAAATGGTGAGCTTATGTCTCAAGACCATCTCCACTTTTCCCAGACTTGCCAAAGGGTTTTATGGGGACAGGTGGTAGGGGGGCTGATTCATGGTGATCTAAGCAGGGACGTGCAGACATAATCATAGAATTGCAGATAAACATCAAAGAGCTTCTCAGGTGGGGACTGATTCATGGTGACCATCCCCCTTGAAGTCAAGCCACAGATCCAGTTCCTGTTAACTTGAAAAAGATCTAGTTAGTAAGCTGGTAAAGAATGGCCACCTGGGTTAATAATTTCTTCTATAATTATTCTGTATACAATGTGAGCAAAAGTCATTATGTTCTAGTATCATGTGAACAAGAATCATTGTATTCTAATATCCAGCTTCAATCTATGAGGTTCAGGTTACAAGTGTTAAGAAAAAAAAAACTTTTTAATTTATAAGTTTAACAAAATGGAGTCACTTCTGTTCAGGCTGTTACCGGATAGAGGGAAGCAGTAGGAGTCACATCAGTTCTACCATCCTAGGTCTGGGGGATATCTTGTATTTTTAGCTTTTCATAAGCTTTTCACAGTGACTCCTTTAAAAAACCTACTTTAGAATGTTGATGCCTCTTTAAGGTTTCTGAATGCCAATTAAAGTAAGAATTTCATTCTCTCTTTAATTCAGGAGGCTTGGGATTCAAATACACTTCTTAGATGAACAATCTTGTTTATCTGGAACGTTCCACATATGGCCATTATAATTCTGAATTACTTTTAGTAAAATTTTGCCACTTTTGTAGATATTTGTAACTTCCAGGGCCACAATTTTTTATACATGAAAAAGGCAGGTGTACCAGAAGGCAGAGTACTCAGATCTTTAGAAATTAAGGATCCCTGGGCTGGCCAGTTAGCTCAGTTGGTTAGAGCATGGTTTTGTAACACCAAGGTCAAGGATTTGGATTCCCATACTGGCCGGCCCCCATCCCCCCCCCCCAAAAAAAGAAAAGAAAAGACAGAAATTAAGGATTCCATTTTTATGTTGGAACTTGTGTCTCTCAGGGCTGAGATCTCTGGTTCTGAGATCCCCTTAACCAATTTAGTCAGTGATGTTTCTTACCTCAGTGTGCAAAAAAGAGAAGAAATTAGGAGGAGAAAACCTATTGCTGCGAATTCTGAAAGCTAGAGTCCACACCCTCTGCAGTAATAACCATTTACTGAAACTGCTGCCAGTTACCTTTAAAACTGCAGTCTTTTTGCCAGTGACTCGTCAGCCAAAAACCTAAAGATCATATGCTCTGCCACAGCACAAACTAACCCCTGGTACCCCAAGGTCAAATGCTCTCCTGGCACAAGCTAACTCTTGGTACCCCCAAAGCCAAAGAGATCAGGGAGCTCAAATGCAAAAGAGAGCAGAGGTCAAATCTCAGAGGGACTTACAACTCTTGGGGCTCCATGAGGAAGATAGTGATCCCCAAAAAGAGGGATTTAGCTGTGCCTTTTTTCTGCATTCCTCAAGGGGTCTTGGAGATCATCAGCAGTCTCCTTCAGGTCTCTTTGTGGTCACCAGAACTGTCAGAGGACAAAATTACAACCAATTTAGTTAAAGATCTCAGTTGGCTTTATTGTAATTGTAGAATCAGGCAACACGTTATTTTATAAAATAGAATTAAGTGCTCCCTGGAATATATTGAACTTAACAAAAATGAAAATATGACATCTAAACTTGTTGGATACAACTAAAATAAAGGAAAATATACAGCTTTAAATGCACATATTAGAAAAGATGAAGGCGGTTAGCTCAGCTGGTTAGAGAGGTGTTGATAACACCAAGGTCAAGGGTTCAGATCTCTGTACTGGCCAGCTGCCAAAAAAGTATAAAAGATGAAGAGTTTAAAATCAGTGATCTAAGCTTCCAATTTGTATCTGGGGAAAGAATAGCAAATTAAACCCAAAGAAAGTAGAAGGAAGAACATAAAAAATCTAAGAGCATAAAAAATGAAATAGAAAACACACATACAATACAGAAAATCAACAAAGCCAAAATTTGGTTCTTGGAAAGATTAATACAATTGCTTAAATGACTAACAAGATGGATCAAGGAAAAAAAGAAAGGACACAAATTACTAATATCAGTAATTCAAAAGTGGACATCACTACAAGTCCTTCAGACATTAAAAATACAATAAAAGGATATTATGAACAACTTTATGATAATAAATTTGGCAGTTTAGACAAAATAGACAAATTCCTTGAAAGGTATACCTACCAAAATTGGCCCAAAGAGAGTGAATCTGAATAGCCTTATTCAGACTATTTTGAATAGTTGTATTTGAATAGTCCTAACTGAAAAGAACATTTCAGGAAAAGAAGTATAGAGGTCAATGTCTTAAATGATAGATGAAAAAATCCTAAATAAGTTTTAGAAAATTGAATCCAGCAATATATAAAAAGGATACTACATCATGACCAAGTAATATTTATCTTGGGAATTCAAAATTCAAAAATTAGTGCACATTAACAAAATAAAGGGGGGGAAATATGATCATTTCAATTGATGCAGAAAAAGCATTTGAAAAAATTCAACACCCATTCATGATGAAAACACTCAAACTAAGAATAGAAGGTAACTTCCTCAATCTGATAAGTGTTACCTACAAACAAATTACTCCTTACTGCATATTTAACAGTGAAATATGAACACTTTCCCACTGATATCAGGGAATGAAACATGGATGTATACTGTCACCACTTCCATCCAACTTTCTACTGGAATAATTCCAGGCCTCCTAGCAACCCATTTCACAGCTTAGATCTAATTGATCACTCTCTCCGTGCTGCCTCTTAGATACCATCTATTCTTGTCTCTCTCTGTCTCTCTCTCTCTTATTTTGGGGGGGGGGTGGGGGGCCGGACCTTGGTATTATCAGCACCACACTCTAACCAACTGAGCTAACCAGCCAGCCCCCTATGTGTTCTCCTCTTAACCTCAGTTGAAACCCCTTATATGATTCAAGACAGTTTCCAAAGTATTTAGGCTCTCTTTTCTTCAAACCAAATACTTCAAAAACTAATCTCCCTAGCTTCTATTTTTCAATCTTTTAGTCATAGTCATTTTTCTCCCCTACATGCTTTCCAATAGTGGGGGGGGGGTGGGTGGCCGGACCTTGGTATTATCAGCACCACACTCTAACCAACTGAGCTAACCAGCCAGCCCCCTATGTGTTCTCCTCTTAACCTCAGTTGAAACCCCTTATATGATTCAAGACAGTTTCCAAAGTATTTAGGCTCTCTTTTCTTCAAACCAAATACTTCAAAAACTAATCTCCCTAGCTTCTATTTTTCAATCTTTTAGTCATAGTCATTTTTCTCCCCTACATGCTTTCCAATAGTGGATTGTGAATCAGAACATCTGAGATAATAATCCTGCCTCTCCATTCAATGGGCAGGTTATTTAATCTCTCAGCCTTAGTTTCTTTATCTGGAAAGTGGGGCTGATAGTCTCTGCCCTGTGTATGCATTGGAAGGGATTTTTTGCCTATCTGAAGTACTCAGAATAATGGAGCAATTTCTAAACCATGAATCTGAATGCATCATAGAGACCCAGCCAATCTGCCATTCCTGGGAGCTGACCCCATAATCCCAACAACAACAAAAATGGTAACCTAAAATTGATAAACTGTGGTATATCTATACTATGGAATACTACTCGGCAGTTAAATGTATTTGCTGAGTGAAAAAAGCCAGGCCCAAGAGGCTATGATTCCATTTATATGACATCCTGGAAAAGGTAAAACTATAGGAACAGAAAACAGATCAGTGGTTGCCAGAGGTTGTACATAATAGGAGGAGATCACTATAAAGGGGCAACATAAGAGAATTTTTAGGGTTATCAACTGTTCTGTAAAGAACTTGTGATAGTAGACATACAACTCTATGCATTTGTGAAAACCCATAGAACTGTACACTTCAAAGAGTAGATTTTACTGGATACAACTTAAAAATATACCAGTCAGGATGTGAGGGGAACCCCAGATAGAATTCAGGCTGTGACAAATGAATCTAACTGTATTACAATTGAACTACATAACTATACTGAAGGAGGTGGGGAAGAAAGAAGCTGACTTAAATAACTTTGTTTTTATTTTTCCCTCATCTGATCCCACCCCTTTGATTTAAGTAACTTTGAAAAGCACTGTGTTGACTGGACACAAGGCTAAAGACAAAAAGAACTTATGCACAATATTATACTCTAGTTGGTAACTTTGTTTTTTGTGGGGGTATGGATTAGCAGTTATGAAAATAATTTACATTTATAGTCAGTTCTGCTATAATGTGACATATGTGTTCCAAAAAAATTGTTGCACTGTGCAAAATTGTGCTATTAAAAACATAGGGCTTATGGGAAGAATGGGGTTAGAAGCATAATACTCAAAAACTTTGGTCAGTGACACGTTAAAAAATGATAGGGACCTAATAAAATAATAGCACAGTTTTGTATGTGTTAAATGACTAAAAATACTACAATAAATATGGCATTTCGCTGTGAAAAAGACCTGACACTCACTTGTGGAAATGGACATCAGAAGGATTGCAGCTTGTGAGATATTGTGAAGTAGTGGAAGGAGGGTTATCTGAAATCTAATAGAAAGTTGTAGCAACAGATATGGATGGGTATGGCTCATAACACATGCAGTGAACTGAGGTAGCTGATAGAAGTTTGAGTTGTGCACATGTGTGTATTTTGTGTGTTTTTACAAGCTTGATTCAGCTAGGTGCAGTTTTCTGTATTCACCTACTGTTTCCCATAGACTAAATTGCACACAAACACTTAACCTACATTATGCTTAAATTGTTCCCTAACATATCAATCATGTTGGAACAAAGTCATGTTTTCAAGACAAACATTATAATAGAAATATGTGTGTGTATATGTATATAAACAAAGACATACATATATAAAATGGTTTTCTGTATCTGTGTTTTATTTTCAATAAAGTTTTGTGTTTTTGTTTTTGGGTTTTTTTTGGTGGATGGCTGGTACAGGGATCTGAGCCCTTGACCTTGGTGTTATCAGCACTATGCTCTACCAAGTGAGCTAACCGGCTAACCCTATTTTCAATAAAGTTTTAAAAATAAGTGAATTTGGGATGGTTGTTGGATATAGGTCAGTCAGTATACAAAAATTAATTGTATTTCTGTATAGGAGCAAGAAATGATTGGAAAATGAACTTTTAAAATACCATTTTTAATAGCATCAAAATCCATCTGATACAATTTGGATGTATTGTCCCCCCAAAGATCATGTCAAAATCTGATCCCCAACTTGGCAATATTGGGAGTGGTCTAGGTCATGGGGATGGATCCCTCATGAATGGATTAATGCTCGCCCTGGGGGAGGAAGGGTAATGAGTGAGTTCTCGCTCTATTTGTTCCCGGGAGAGCTGGTTGTTTAAAAAGACCCTGGCACCTTCTCTCTCGCTCTCTTTCTTCCTCTCGCCATGTGATCTGCTTGTACCCGCCGGCTGCCTGCCACTTTCCACCATGAGTAGAAGCAGCCTGAGGCCCATGCCAGATGCAGCTGTCCCAGAATAATAAGCCAAATAGATCTCTGTTCTTTATAAATTACCCAGTTTCAGGTATTCTGTTATAGCAACACAAAATGGACTAATGCACCATCAAATGGCTAGTAATCAATGTTTTGTGTGTTTTTTGGTGGCTGGCTGGTATGGGGATCTGAATCCTTGACCTTGGTGTTATAACATCATGCTCTAAACAAATGAGCTAACCATCCAGCCCCCTTGTAATCAATCTATAATGAAAGATGGAGAAGACCTCTAGACTGAAAACAACAAAACTTTGAAACATTGGTGAGAAAAAATTTTAAAGGCCTAAATAAATGAAGATACATACTATGTTTGTGGACTGGAAATTTCAATTTTGTTAAATTTTCAATTTTCCCAATTTGATCTATAGATTCAAGGAAGTCCCAATCAAAATCCCAGCTGGTTTACTTGTGAAAATTGAGAGGATAGTATTAAAAATTCTATAGAGATGCAAAGGACAATCTTGGAAAAGATGAACAGAGTTTAAGGACTTACACCACAGAATAGTCTAGAATAGAGTCTAGAAATAGACCCACACATGTTCATTTGATTTGTGACAAAAAGTGCCCAGTGCTACTCAATAGGGAAAATATTTTTTATGTTAAATAGTTCTGCAATAATTAGGTATCCATGCGGGAAAAAAAATAAACCTTAACTCCTCCCAAATACCATATACAAACATTGATTTTAGATGGATCATAGTGTAAAACTATATAAGGTTTCTAAAAAGAATCATAGGAGAATATCTTCATGACCTTGGGTATACAAAAACTTACCAACTGTCCAAGAAAATATTGATAAAGTGTAATTCTTTACAATCAAGAACTTTAGTTTGTCAAAAGATACCACTAAGAAAAGAAAAAGAAGCCACAGATAGGAAGAAGATATGCTGATATGTAAGCTTGACAACTTCTGGAAAATATAAAAAAACTCTTACAACTCAATGAGAAAAGACAAACAACCCAATAAAGAATGGGCAAAATAACTGAATGGGAACTTCACAAAAGAGTATATACAAATGGTCAATAAGCAAAGGAAAAGGTGCTCAATCAACATCATTACTTATCAAGGAAACACAAATTAAAACCACAATAAGAGACCACTGCATACTCAAAGAAGTGACTAAAATTAAAATGCCAAGTGTTAATGAGGGTGGGAAGCAACTGGAACTCTGATATATTGCTGGTGGAAGTGTAATTGGTGCAACCACTTTGGAAAACTGGCAGTGTCTGCTAATAGCAAACGTGCTCCTATCCCAGCAATAACCCTGCAGTCTCACTCCTAGATATATACTCGGGTGAAATGAGTGCATCTATTCACCAAAATATGTACAAGAATGTTCAAGACAGCTCTATTCATAAAAGCAAAAGATTTGAAACTACCCTACTGTTCACCAATAGGAGGATGGATTACATAAATTGTGATATGTTCGTACAATGGAATGCTACAAAGCAATAAAATAAATGAACATCTGCTAGCATACAAAAATACAGATGAATATCCACATACATTATCATGAGCAAAAGAAGTTGTACACAAAAGAATATACAGACTATAAAAGTCAATTCTGGGCTGGCCCGTGGCTCACTCGGGAGAGTGTGGTGCTGATAACACCAAGGCCCCGGGTTCGGATCCCATATAGGGATGGCCGGTTCGCTCACTGGCTGAGCGTGGTGCTGACAACACCAAGTCAAGGGTTAAGATCCCCTTACCGGTCATCTTTAAAAAAAAAAAAAAAAAAAAAGTCAATTCTAAGAACAACTTTATTGAGGTATAACTCACATGTCATGCAATTTACCCATTAAAGTATATAATTCAGATTTCAGTATATTCACAGATATGTGCAACCACCCTCAGCAATCAATTTTGGAACATTTCATTACCTCAAAAAGAAACCCCATACCTTTTTGTTATCCTTGCATTTCTCCCATGAGCCCTAAGCAACCACTAATCTACTTTTTTTCTCTATAGATTTGCATATTCTGGACATTTCATGTAAATAGAATAATAATATGTGGACTTTTGTGACTGGTTTATTTCACTTAGTATATTTTCACAGTTCATTCATGTTGTGGCATGTATCAGTACTTCATTGCTTTCTATGGTCAAATAATATTTCTTTGTCTACATATACCATGTTTTATTCATCCATTCATCACTTGATGGACATTTGGGTAGTTTCCATTTTGGGGCTATTATGCATAATGCCACTATAAACATTTATGCACAAGTTTTTGTGTGGACATATTTTCTTGGGTGTATATCCGAGTGGAATTGCTAGGTCATATGGTAACTCTATGTTTGTTTAATCATTTGAGAAACTGCCAGAGTGTTTTCTAAAGCAGCTACACCATTTTAAATTCCTACCAGCAGTGTATGAGTCTTCTGATTTCTCTGCCTCCTTGCTAACACTTGTATTATCTTTTTGATTCTAGCCATCCTAGTGAGTGTATCCCTTTGTGGTTTTGATTTTCTGATGTTGAGCATCTTTTAAGATGGTTATTGGCCATTGTGTATCTTTGGAGAAATATCTATTCAGACCCTTTGCCCAATTTTTAATTGAGTAGTAAGAGTTCTTTATATGTTCTAGATACAAGTCCCTGATCAGATATATGACTTGCAAATATTTTCTCCCGTTCTGTAGATTGTCTTTTCCCTTTCTTGATAGTGTCCTTTGAAATACAAAATTTTTAACTTTGATGAGGTCCAATTTATCTATTTTTTTGTTACTTGTGCTTTTGGTGTGTTATCTAAGAATCCATTGCCAAATCCAAAGTCATGAAGGTTTACTCCTATATTTTCTTCTGCAAATTTTATGGTTTTAGCTCTTACCTTTAGATTTTCTATTGATTTTGAGTTAATTTTTATATTTGGTATGAGGGAAGGGTTCAACCTTATTCTTTATCATGTGGCTATCCAGTTGTCCCAGAACTAGGTTTAAGAGACTATACCTATTGGATGGTCTTTGCCCCCTTGTGGAAAATTGGTTGACCACAGACACATGGTTTTATTTCTGGATTGTCAGTTCTATCCCATTGATATATATGTCTGTTCTTATGCCAGTACCATGCTGTCTTGATTACCATTGTTTTATGCTAAGTTCTGAAACTGGGAATTGTTAGTCCTCCAACTTTGTTCTTCTTTTTTCAAGATTGTCATGGCCATTCTGGGTCCCTTGAATTTCCATATGAATTTTAGGATATCCCTTCAGTTTCTGGGGGGGAAAAAAAAACAACCAGCTGAGATTCTGATAGGAATTGTGTTGAATCTATAGATCATTTGGGGGAGTACTGCCATCTTAACAATGTTAAATCTTCTAATCCATGAACATGGGGTATTTTTCCATTTTACTACATCTCCTTTCAATAATATTCTATAATTTTTAGTGTACTAGTTGTGCACTAATTTATTCCTAGGTATTTTATTCTTTTTGGTGCTATTGTGTTTTTTGTTTTGTTTTTGGCTTTGGTTTTTTGGCAGCTGGCCAGTACAGGGATCCAAATCCTTGACCTTGGTGTTATAACACCATGCTCTAACGCATTCAGCTACCCTGCCAGCCCTTTTTTGGTGCTGTTGTAAATGGAATTGTTTTATTTTCAGCTTGCTCATTACTGCTATATAAAAATAGAATTGATTTTTGTATATTGACCTTGATAAACTTGTTTAGTAGTTCTAATGGCATCATACTGGATTCTCCAGGAATTTTATTCATAAGATCACATTATCTTATGATTAAGACTGATGGATTTTTTTTTTTTTTTTTGATGCTGTTGTAAGTGGAATTGCTTTATAGAGCTTCAAAATATATGGAGCAAAAACTGACAGAACTGAAATGAGGAATAGACAATCCATAACTACAGTTGGAGACTTCAATACTCCTCTCACAGTAATCAATAGAATAAGTGAACTCAATGAGGATATAGAAGACATAAATGCTCTCAACTGATTTAATCTAATTGACATTTTAGAACACTCTACCCAATGATAGCAGAATACACATTTTTTTTCAAATGTACATGGAACACTCATCACCATGAACCATTTTCTGAACAATGGACCATATTCTGAACCATAAAACAACCTCAAAAAATTAAAAAGTACTGAAATATCAAAGTATTTTCTCTGGCCATAATGAAATTAAATTATAAATCTATTGTACAAAGCTATCTGTAAAGTCTCTCGATATTTGGAAATTAAACATACTTCTAAATAATCCAGTGGTCAAAGAGGAAGTGATAAGGGAAATTAGGAATATTTTGAGTTGAATGAAAACGAGAACAACATACAAAAATTTGGAGGATACAGCTAAAGCAGCAACTAGATAAAAATGTATAGCATTAAATGCTTCTATTAGAAAAAGAAAGGTCTCAAATAATCTAAGCCTCCACCTTAAGAAACTAGAAAAAAAAACGTGCAAATTAAACCTAACCAAGCAGAAGAAAAGAAATAATAAAGACAAGAGCACAAATGAATAAAATTTAAAACAAAATGATAAATAAAATCAATGAAACCAAAAGCTGTTTGTGTGTGTGGTTTTTTTCCAGAAGATTAGAACAATTGATAAACCTCTAGCCAGACAGATCAAGACATATATTAAAACTATCAGGAATGAAAGTGGAGATGTAACTAGAGATCCTACTGACATTAAAAAAGGTAATAAAGAAAAATAAAAGTGATTGTGGGGAAAAAAGGCAATAAGGGAATATTATGAACAACTTTATGCCCCTGAATTTGAAATCTTAGATGCAATGGACAAATTCCTTGAAAGTCACGAAGTAGCAAATCTCTCTCAAGAAGAAATATAGTCCCTTACCTATTAAATTAATTGAATTCATAGTTTAAAATCTTCCAACAAAGAAAACTCCACTGAAGAATTATACCAAACATTTAAAAAAGATGTAATACCAATTTTATACAAACTCTTCAAGAGAGGAGAGGAGGGCATAATTCCCAGTTCATTTTATGAGATCAGTATTATCCTGATACCAATATTAGACAAAGGCAATATTAGAAAACTGCAGACCAATATCCCTTGTGAAAATAGATGCAGAAATCCTCAATATTAGCAAATTGAATTTAGTAACATATAAAAAGGATAATACATCATAACCAAGTGATGTTTATCCCAGTTTCAACATTGTAAACTCAATTAATTTGCCATATCAACAGATTAAAGAAGAAAAAACATAAAATTATCTCTACGGATATAAAAAAAAAGTATGTGACAAGAGTCAGCATCCATTCATGATAAAAAAAAGAAAACTGTCAAACTAGGAATAGAAGGGAAGTTTCTCAACTTGCTAGAGGGCATCCACAAAAATAAAACCTACAGCTAATATTATACTTAGCAATGAAAGACTGAATGATTTTCTCCTAGTCAAGAATGTCTACTCTCACCACTCCTGTTCAACATTATCCTAGAGGTCCCAGCCAGTGCAATAAGACAAGCAAAAGAATGGGGGAAAAAAAGACATAGAACGAAAAAGAAGAAATAAAATTATTTCTATTTGCAGATGACATGATTGTATAGAAAATCAAAAAAAAACGTACAAAAAATTACTGGAACTAATAAATGAGTTCAGTAAGTTATGGGATACAAGGTCAAAACTCAAAAGTTGGTTATATTTCTATGTACTAGCAATGAAGTTAAAAAATAAGCAATAACCATCAATAATGATAGAAGTAAAAATAGTCATTACCTCTGGTAAGGTGATATTGACTGGAAAAGTGCACAAGGGAACCTTCTGAAGTGCTGGAAGTGTTCTTTATCATGATCTGGGTAGTGATTATGCAAGTTCAAACATATGTAAAAATTCATCAAGCTGGTTGCTTAAGGTTAAGAGCACCTCATTCAGTTTATTGTATGTATGCTATATTTCAAAACATTTTTAAACATTCAGCCTACCAAGGGGTGAATGAAAATTGTCTCATACGGTATGGTATATGCAACCTGACATAAGATTATTCCTATGGTGATACCCCAGAAATACTGTTGACTGACTAAATGAAACAGTTTGGAAACTCTCCTCTACTTTGCTTGAAATAAAACCACTATTAGTTTGTGCAGCACTGTATCTTTTGGTTAACTCAGCTATTAGAGTGAGCATGGGCCTAGTGGAATGTTCACAAGAGACAAGTAAACATTGGATTTGAATAGAATTTTTAAAATAGCAGTAGGGAGGAGGACCCCCTGGAAAGTCTGGACCAAGCAAGAACCCGCATCCAGGAACAGAGCACTTTGCTCCTCCCTCAGAATGAATGGAGACCAGAAATCAGAAGTTTATGACCAAGAAAAGCAAGATTTTCTCCAGCACTTCTTCCAGATTGTCAAGGTACTGACCGAAGATAAGGTGGGGCACCCGGAGACAGGAGTTGCCATTGCCCGGCTCATGGAGGTCCTGGTACAGTGCCATTGGAGGCTAGTACCAGCAGGGTTTGATAGTGCTGACAGCATTCTGTGAGCTGGTGGAGCCAAGGAAACAGGATGCTGATAGTCTCCAGCAAGCCCTGACCATGGGCTGGTGTGTGAAACTGCTGCAAGCTTTCTTCCTGGTGTCCAATGGCATCATGAATTCATCCCTCACTTGTTGGAGAAAAATCTGCTAGTATCAGAAGCCAGGCATAGGTTTATATGCCATCAATGATGCTATGCTTCTGGAAGCATGTATCTACCACCTGCTGAAGTTCTACTGCTGAGAGCAGCCCTATTACCTGAACCTGATCTAACCCTTCCTGCAGAATTCCTATCAGACTGAGATCGGGCAGACCCTAGACCTCATCACAGCTCCCCAGGGCAATATGGATCTTGGAAGATTCACTGAAAAGAGATACAAATCTATTGTCAAGTACAAGACAGCTTTGTACTCTTTCTACCTTCCTGTAGTTACTGCCATGTATATGGCAGGCATTGATGGGGAGAAGGAACATGCCAATGTCAAGAAGATCCTGCTGAAGATGGGAGAGTTCTTTCAGATTCAGGATGACCTTAACCTCTTTGGGGATTCCAGTGTGACTGGCAAGATTGGCACTGATGTCCAGGACAACAAACAGTTGGCTGGTGGTTCAGTGTTTGCAATGGGCCACTGTGTAACAGTGCCAGATCCTGCAGGAGAATTATGGGTAGAAGGAGGCCAAGAAGGTCACTTGGGTAAAGGCGCTATACGAGGTGCTGCATCTGCCGGCTGTGTTCTTGCAGTATGAGGAAGACGTTTACAACCACCTTTTGGGGTTCATAGAGCGGTAAGCTCTGCCCCTGCCTCCAGCCATCTTCCTGGGGCTAGCACAGAAGATCTACAAGCGGAAAAAGTGACCTAGAGACTGCAAGGGCAGGGAGGGGAGGCACTCAATAAATTATAGTTTAATATAAAAAAAAATAGCAGCAGGACTTTTTCAGGCTAGTTAGGAGCATCATGGCAATAGTTTCGGAAAGTATAGGCAGTGCTAGCGAACGCATTACAGGGTGCTGAAAGTAATGGTGATCTTAACGATTTTAAAATGTTAAAAATCTATACAGAGGCTGGGATAACCTTCAAATTGTAAGTAAATTAATATTCCTCAACAGGAAGACCTTCCAGTTAGAGAGATTACAACAGGAGAGAATAATGAAATGTATTCACAGAGAATGTTGCATTATTGCTTCTTTCTTAGGGGACTTCTCAAATGATCCATGTGAGACATTACTTCTGCTGTACGAGTTTGAAGTTAAAGCCAAAATGAATGATCCATCGCTGGACAGCTTCCTGGAATCAGTGTGGGAGCTGCCTCATTTAGAGAGCAAAACATTAGAAACAATCGCATGTAAGAGCTATATTTATGCTTTTGTGAGGAGGCTGGTGCCCATTTAGATCCTACTACTTTTTTCTTTCTTCTCTACTCATCTTTCTTACCTCCAGATGTGAAACAATTTTTCCTCATAGAACTTTGTTTCTCCCTCTCTAATGGCATTCTTAGACTATTTTGTATTATGATTATTTGTGCATTTATTTTTTTCACTCTGTACGATTATAATCTCCTTAAGGTTATGAACAATAATTACTTATAAACCCTAGCTAAGTGCATTGCTTATAATAGGTGCTCAAATTTATTCTATGTGTGGAATTTAATTACACAATAGGGGGAGCTCAAACTTCAGAAAGTTTTTCTCTGCTAGCTAGAAATAGTAATTGACCACTCACTGATCAAAATTGATGCAATCCTAGCAATTTATTGAAATGTACAGAGAAATACTGATAATATTTTTTAACTCAACTGCCACCCTCAAATTTCTGGTTGAGCTGTCAGTGGGATTTGGGGGCTTAGAGCCTTTTTAGAGATACACTGCAGGAAATGGCCTAATTATCTTCCCTTTTTATCTCTGACCTTCCTCAGGAGTGTGAGTGTGTTTAATAAAGATATTAAGTAGCCCCAAGTGCACGAGAATCACATTTGCCTTTCCTTGGTCTTTCTAAGATGGAATTCCTAGAGCCATGGAGCAGATGATGTATGCTTTATGGACATGTGATAATGACCACTGCTTCTTGTAAAATGGAACTCCAATTCTAGTGCCCTATTAAATGCATCTGAAATTTTTAGGGTTAGTTATCTCTGATCCTCTCGTGTCAAGTGTTTCCTATTTTTATTTTGTTTTATTTGGGGGGACAGCTGGCTGGTACAGGGATCTGAACCCTTGACTTTGGTGTTATAACACCATGTTCTAATCAACTGAGCTAACTGGCCAGCCCTTTTTCCTATTTTTAGTATCAGACAAAAACAGTATATTGTAGTATAAATCTGTTTTTGATTAGTGTCCTTTTACTTTTCTGTTTCCTTCTTGTGTGCCCCTTCTGTGACTCTGGTTCATAAGATTATTGCTTCACCTGTATGACTGTGAGCAGGGTCATAGGAACAGTAGGTTTTTTCTTGATGTTTGCTGAATAAAGGATGTAACATGGTGATCCTACCATGCTATTCTGCCTAGGAAGTAGACACTATCTCTAAAAGCATCTGTGGATTCATCATTTTATAAGATTTGTTTTTGTCGTTTTGTTAATCTGTTTCAGGCCAGTTTCATTAGCAAGTTATAGCCTGGGATGAAAACTCTAATGGATGAGATTATGGTGTTCACAACCTTTTTTCTTCCCTTCTTCTAGCATTAGCAGTGGAAATACCTGCACACTATCCTTCTATCGCTCGCAAAGCCTTGAAAAGGGCTTTATTGCTCCACAAAAAGAAAGAATCAATTGATGTTTTGAAGTACAGGTTAGTAAATGTAATTCAACACCTAATCCAGGCTTTTTGATAGCCAAAAGAACTATAGTCAATTCCACAAAAGTCAGCAACATGCTCAACTGGCCCAACTTGAAAGATGATCTGGGAGCCCTCCTGTGAACAGCTCCATATTGAGAGTTGTATTTACAGACCAGGAATTATTTAGCAAGATCAAGGAGTCTGATTTTCCCAAAAGAAAAAAAGAGGAAAAAAGTTGTTTCTTTGTGTGAGTCGATGCATATAATAAAGCTACTTAAGTACCTTTCTTTCTTTGCTTCATTACTAAATATTCCGAATGTATAGAAAAGCAGAGGTTAATATAAAAAACACCATGTACCCAGCACCCAAATTTAACAAATGTTAACATTTTGCTATATTTGCCTCAGATTTTTTCTATACGAACTTTTCTTTAAGCACCAATAAGTGCTGTATAAAATATTATTTATTGGAGATTTTTTGTTTTCTATGTCCAGACATGGAGAAAATAGATGTGTGATTTTTCTCTGGAAAACTTCATTACAGTCTTTCTGTTCTGAGACATGAGAGACAGTTCTCCTGGAATTATTCCCAATTTAAGTTCCTGTGCCCATTTGAGGAAGTAATAAGATGCTTTAAAATGCTTATAAATTGAACTAGCTCATAAAATATAATAAATAGCCACAACTCCTTCATGCGGGAAACTAAAAAAACAGTGAAAGACAACCACAGGCACGATAAAAGGATGGATCGGTCAACCCCTTTTACAGCTTTAAAAATCTGTCTTTTGAGGTTGGAGGCCAGATAAAATTGAAGGAAGAACAGAAGTGTTTTGAAGCTTAGTCTGGGATGAGATCCAGTTTTACTTATCTTAGCCATGAAGCCAATGATTTCTTTCCTTATGGGATGAGTTTTCTCTTTTTGATTTTCAGCAAATGTATGCACAAGTTGATTAACCTTTCAGTGCCAGATGGGGCTTCGAGTGCAGATCTCTGTCCCCTGGAAGAAGTTTGGGGCTATTTTGAAGATGCTCTGAGCCTTATTAGGCACACTGTAAGTCAAATAGTGATATTAAACTTTCAGCTGATTTTATTATTTATTATTTATTATTTTATTTTATTTTTATTCTTTTTATTATGCATACATGTGGGGTACAACGTTGATTTTCAATGATTGTGTACAATGTGTGGTGGTTAGATCAGTATAGTTAGCTTATTCATCATTACAATACACAATCATTCTTTGTGTATTTTGACCAATTCCTCATTATCCCCCCTCCTTCCCCCCCTCCTTTTCCACCTCTAGTTTTCTAAAAGTTCCTTGTATTACTGTGATTGTTGTTTCTTTCTTTCTTTCTCTCTGTCTCTTTATTGTTCATTTGTTTATTTATGGATTCAGCTCCCAGTTATGAGCGAGAACATGTGGTATTTCTCTTTCTGTACCTGGGTTGTTTCACTTAGAATAATTTTCTCCAGGCTCATCCATGTTGCTGCTAATGGAACTGTCTTGTGTATTAGAAATTACATAAAATAATGCTTTCTAATGTGAGTTTTAGGGTGAATTCATATTACAATGTACTTACACACTACAAAATTTTCCTGGGTTTATGAAATATAGTTAAAAGTAGAAATTTTCTAACATAAGTGTACTATAGATTAAGTCGAAATAACTGGACATTTTGAATTATTTTGTATTTTTAAAGCCTGGTGGAATTGTTACTTCCCCTGTGATGATACTAACCTGTTAAAGGTCTTATTGTTATTTAGAAGGAACATTGAAGACCTATATTTTAGACCCTCTTCCAATGATTTCTTTTTCTTTTCAATGTAGGTTTATTAAGTGATTTTTAAATCAGCTTTATTGAAATATAATTTACACATCATAAAATTCACCAATTATATGTGCACAATGCAGTGAATATATACAATTGTGCAATTATCACCACAGTCCAGTTTTAGGACATTTCTGTTACCCCAAAAAGTTTCCTCTTGCTTGTTTGCAGTCAATCCCTGCTCCCACCAGTCCCAGGCAACCACAGATCTGTTTTCTATCTCTGTAGATTTTCTCTTTCTGGATGGACACGTCATATAAATGAAATTATACCCTATGTGGCCTCTTGTGTCTGGCTTCTTTCGCTTAGTATCACATTTTTGAGGTTCATCCATGTTGTGATATTGTTAGTATTTCATTCCTGTTTTTGCTCAATAATATTCTATTGAATAGATATACCACGTTTTCTTTATCCATTCTTTAGTTGATAGACATTTGAGTTGTTTCCACTTTTTGTCTATTATGAATAATGCTGCTATGAATGTTCATTTTTCGTGTACAGGTAGGTCTTTGTGTGGACCTAAGCTTTCAGTTCTCCCGAATATTTACCTAGGAGTGGGATTGCTGGGTCATGTGGTAACTCTATGTTTAACTTTTTGAGGAGCTGCATTCTATTTTCCAAAGTAGCTGCACCATTTTACCTTCCCACTAGCAGTGTATGAGGGTTACAGATTCTCCAAATCCTGACTAGAACTTGTTATTGTCCATCTTTTTCATTATAGCCATCCTAGTGGGTGTAGAATGGTAACTCATTGTGGTTGTGGTTTGTATTTCCTTGATGGCTAATGGGGTTGATCATTTTTTCATGTACATAGTGACCATTTGTATATCTTCTTTGGATAAATGCCTATGCAGTTATTTTCCCATTTTAAAAATTGGGTTGTCTTTTTATTGAGTTGTAAAAGTTCGTTACATATTCAGGATACAAGTCCTTTATCAGATATATGATTTGTAAATATTATCTCCCAGTCTCTGGCTTATCTTTTCATTTTCTTAGTGGCATCATTTGGAAAGCAAAAGTTTTGAATTTTCATGAAGTCCAGTTTACCCATTTTTTTCTTTTATGAGTAGTGTTTTTGGTCATACTAAGAAATCTTTGCCTGACCCAGGTTTATGAAGATTTTCTCCTATGTGTTCTTATAGAAGTTTTATACTTTTATTTCTTACATATAGGTTTATGATCCATTTTAATTTTCATGTATGGTTTGAGGTGAGGTTCTAAATGGCTTTTTGTTTGTTTGTTTTGCATATGGATATCTCTCCTCTGCTGTTTGACTTCAGTTTTCTCATTTGTAAAATGAGAATAATACCTGCTCTGACTCTCCCACACTGGGGTTGTAAGGAACAATGGAAAATAATATATGTGTTGTAGACTTTAACAGCTCATACACACATAAGGTAGTGTTGTTATTATAAGGGAGTCATAAAACATTAAGGAGGTTAGATGGCTTACATAGAGTCACACAGAAAGTCATTGAGTCCATATTAATATGTAAGGATCCCAACTACTCTGGGCTCAACTGCTTCTTCATATACAAATATCTGCAAACCACAACAGATGGTAGAACAATACAGAGAGTGACAACCTGGTACAAAGTAGCACTGACTTACATAAGCCCAGAATTCCCCTGGAGCTGTGTAATTATGGCCCATGTGAATTCAAGTTAAGAAAAACTTGAACGTTTTGGGTTTTTTCTTTTACTGTCTTTTGGGAAGAAGAGAAAATTCCATTTCTAAGCCATGAGCCTCATCTGGACCGTAAGGTGTGTTTGCCATAGTAACTAATACAAACTAAAATTGAATTACGTAACTCTAAATTGATTGATTTCCATAGTCTCTATATAAGGCCAAAACTTCTCTGAGCATTTGGTTTTGCCACTTTTATTCTATCTAATACAGTTCCAGTTCTCTGACTCTTGAGTTGCCTGTTGGAGAGCTTAATGTTTTTCTACTTTTCTGATGAGTTTCCTAACTGTTATTGCTCATCCCCTGAAACATGACTGGATAGTTAGCTTTTTTATGCAGAGATTACTTTAATAACCA
Source organism: Galeopterus variegatus (assembly GCF_000696425.1). Classification (NCBI taxonomy): domain Eukaryota; kingdom Metazoa; phylum Chordata; class Mammalia; order Dermoptera; family Cynocephalidae; genus Galeopterus; species Galeopterus variegatus. Next base: position 206,999 of record NW_007728264.1, on the reverse strand, counting down.
TCTCAGCTGTTTATACTGTATATGTTGCTTTTTCCTGTATTTTTTTGTTTGTTTTTTGTTTTTGGTTGTTGGCCAGGCTTTTTCCTGTTTGAATGTGCTATGCATCTCCTTTGTTTTATTTATTTATTTATTTATTTATTTAATTTATTTATTTTGGTGGCTGGCTGGTTCGGGGATCTGAACTCTTGACCTTGGTGTTATTAGCAACGTGCTCTCCTAAGTGAGCTAACTGGCCAACCCATCTTTGTTTTAAATGCTTGGGAGAAAATTCTGCCTGTTTTATTGACTTTTTTAATGACCGGTCACTCATTCATTATTTATTGAGCAGATGACCTTTATTAAGTGCCTCTATACACTAGCAAAATGTCTATTACACAAATATAAAGTCTCATACCTCATGGTATCATGCTTTACAGTTTACAAAGCACTCTTACATTCATTATTTCATACGACCCCCCGCCCCCAGCAATCCTATGAAGTAGACAGTGCTGCTGTTATTATCCTTGATTTATAAATGAGGAAATTTTTAAGATTCAAGTAAGTCAAATTATCAGTTTGCCTGAAGTCGTTCATGGCTAATGAATGGGAAGTCCAAGAGCAAGGCGCTAGCAGATTCAGTGTCTAGTGAGAGTATGATTCCTCATAGATGGCCATCTTCTCACTGTAACCTCACATGTCAGAAGGGATGATGGATCTCTCTCGGGTCTCTTTTTTATAAGGTCACTAATCCTGTTCATGAGGGCTCTGCCCTCATGACCTAATCACCTCCCAATGGCCCCACCTCCAAATACCATCACCTTGGGACTTAGGATTTCAACATGAATTTTGGAGGGACATAAACATTCAGTCCATTGCACCTCAACTACAGGGCTCTTTCTGCTAGAACACACATCTTCTTTACCAGTTCTTGCTAGGAAATTTCAGTTCAAAGGAGAGGCCCAAGTTGGTATTCAAAAGCTAGTGACAATGAAAAAGCAGGGGGATGACTCACATGCTTAAGCGGGCAAGCCTATGTACTCTACAGTAGGTTCATAATCTAGAGTATTTCTAGGAGGAAGTAGATTGTTCAGTTTTTTTTTTTTTTTAAGAAAACAAAATTTATTGCTTATAGTTTTGGAGTCTGGGAAGTCCAAAGTCCAGGAAACACAGCTGGTGAAGGCTCTGGTGGTGGCGACAGTGACCCAGGGGACTCACATGGCAGAAAATGGCAGAGCAGAGAGAAACTAACCTCTCACGCACTCTTCTTTTAAAGCCCTCAGAACCACACTCCTGACCACCATTTTTAATCCATTCACTACGGCATGGTCCTACAATCAAATCACCTCTTCAAGGCCCCACCTTTAGATTACTGTAATAGGGACTTCCCACCCTCTTAAAAGTCACACTGGGGGTCACAATACATAAACCTTGGGGAACACAATCCATATCAGTATGTTTCAGTTTCTTGCAGTTATTATTCTCATTGATGCTCAAATTGTCCCACCTTTGGCCACCGGGAGCCTGTTCAGGTTGGTGTCTTAGTACTTTTGACATGACTCTAGTAGTTTTCAGTAGCTTCCCTGCTTTCTGGTGTAACAAGATGTTTCAAGCATGTCTTGACATTTCATGCTCTGGAGCTGGAATTAGCCGTTTCTTTAAGAACCCTGGTTCCTTATGATGAGAAAGGGTATCTGCTTAAAGGGTACTATTAAAGCCAGGTCTGTGGTAGGTTTCTTCTAATTCTCTGAAATCTAAACAAATGAAAGTGTCAAATATGGTATCTAGCCTGGCTCCATGGTTTTGTTTTTCTTTTTTTTTTTTAACTTAACATACAAGGGTACTTTTAAAAGTTCATAGGGAAATAGAGGGCTGGTCAGTTAGCTCAGTTGGTTAGAGTGTGGTACTGATAACACCAAGGTCCAGAGTTCAATCCCTGTACATACTCCTTCATTGGTGTCATATCTTCTTGTTTATTTGTAGTTTTAGTTATTTTTCTTTGATGTTTGGTCATCTGGTAGGACACTTGTTTCTTCTATTACTCTGGAGTGGGCTAAAAAAAAAAGATCAAAGACCTAAATTTAAGGAAAGACTTCCTTCTCTACTTGTGGGCTCTGCTGGTGACTCTTCTTGTATCAGTGCAGTTGAGTGCATGGTGGGCTGCCTTGGCTCCTGGTCGGGCAGTGGGTGGGCCTCTTTGGGGCTTGGGTGTGGGCTGGTGGCAGCGGTGATTTTCTTTTTAATTAAAATTTTATTTTGAAATAATTGTACGTTCACATGCAGTTCTAAGAAATAATACAGAGAAATCCTGTGTACCCTTTACCCAGTTTCTCCCAATGATAACATCTTATAAAACTATAGTACAATATCACAACCAGGATGCTGGCATTATTACAGTCAAGATACAGAACATTTCCATCACCACAAGGATCCCTCATGTTGCACTTCTATAGCCCCCACACACTTCTCTCTCACTCCCAGCCACTCCTTAAGCCCTGGCAACCACTAATCTATTATCAACTTCTATAATTTTGTCATTTCAAGAATGTTATATAAATAGAATCATACAGTATATAGCTTTTAAGATTTGGAATCATACAGTAAGTACATAATCTGTTGAGATTGGCTTTTTTACTCAGCATAATTCTCTGAAGATTCATCAAGTTGTTGTGTGTCACGAATGGACAAATATTATATGATTCCACTTATGTGAAGTACCTAAAATGGTCAAATTCATAGATACGGAAAATAGAGTGGTGGTTGCCAGGGACTAGGGGGTTATTGCTTAATAGATGCAAGATGAAACCAGTTCTATGGATGGATGGTGGTGATGATAGCACTACAAGGTGAATGTGCTTAATACCACTGCACTGTACACTTAGAAATGGTTAAGATGGTAAATTTTGTCTTATGTGTACTTTGCCACAATTTTTTAAAGTCATAGAAAAAAATCTTTGTCAGATATTGCAACATTTCTGTCATCTCAGTGTTGACATCAATTGATTATCTTTTTTCCTTCAATTTGAGATCTTCCCGGTTCTTGGTATAATAGTAATTTTGTATTGAAACATGGACATTTCATATTATTTTATGAGACTCTAGAGCTCATTCAGACCTTCTGTTTTTAGCTGGCTTTCTCTGACATCGCTCTGGCAGGGGAGGGGATACATCCTTGTTACTTCCAGGTAGAGGTAGAAGCCCAGATTTCGTACTTGGCCTCCATTGATAATTGAGGTGGAGGAATCCTTGTTACTACTGGTCCCTTGGCTAGAGAGAACAGACTTCTCTTCGGGCTTTTCTTGGTCTGTGCATGCTGGCATCTCTAGCACCAAGTCTGGGATATGTTAAGCAAAAAGAAAACACAGGGAATGCACCACTGTGCCAATCCTTGGCCCCAAGATCCCTAGCCAGTCTTCCTTCTTCTTTCCACCTTTCAGAGTCTTCTTATGTTTGTTTTTATGTAGAATGTTCAGGATTTTAGTTGTAATTAGCAGGAAGAATAGGGATAAGTACATCTATTCCATCTCATGGAAGTGGAAGTTCCCTGGTTCATTTTTAAGACTATACAGAAACATAGATAATGGTGGGGAAAAGTCTACACTTAAAGAGAAGGGATGAGTCTAATCCTCACAGCTGACATCAGAGTCACAAAGGCCTGTTGTGTAACTGATATGGGTTGAATGTTTGTTCCCTCTGAAGTTCATGTGGGAGCTTGATTCCCAATGTGGCAGTGTTGAAAGGTGGGGCCTTCAAGAAGTGATTGGATTGTAAGGGCTATGCCCTCATGAGTGGATTAACCCATTCATGGAATAATGGGTTAATGGTTTAATGGGTTATCATAGGTGTGGACTGGTGGCTTTATATGGATAGCAAGTGAGCACACTAAGAAGTGTTTTCATCTAGCCCTACTCGCCATGTGATTGCTTGCATTGCTATGGCACTCTCTAGAATCCCCACCAAAAAGAAGGCCCTCACCAGATGTAGTTCCTAGACCTTAGACTTCCCAGGCTCCAAAACTGTAAGAAATAAATTTTATTTATTTATAAATTACCCAGTTTCAGGTATTCTGTTATAAGCAAGAGAAAATGGACTACTACAGTAACCAAGAAAAAGCCCAGAAAAAAGCAGACTCTTTTCTTTTACAAAGGAAGCTAAAGTGACTCAAACTACTGAAGTACAGTCTCTAAGAGTTTGTTCCTTGAAGCATGACCCATGGACCAGTAGCATCAGCAACCCCTGGATGCTTGTTAGGAGTATAGAACCTCAGACCTCAACCCAGACCTACTGAATCAGAATCTGCATTTTAATAATATTCCCAAGTAATTTGTATGCACATTAAAGTTTGAGAAGCTCATTTATCAATACCATGTTTCTTCTCTTGTTTGGTTTTCTATTAGTTCAATTTCATCTCAATTCCTCTTCTGCCAGTCTTACATTAACTCATAAACAAGACAATTGGGATCTAAAGGAAATATAAGGTAAAGCTCCATTCAATGACTGATACAATTTAGAACTGGATGACTGGATAAACAAAATGTGGTAATTTCATGCAATGGAATATTATTTGGTCATAAAAAGGAATGAAGTAGTGACACATGCTGTAACATGGATGAACCTTGAAAACATTATGCTAAATGAAAGATGCCAGTCACAAAGGACCAATACTGTCTGACTCCATTTATCTTAAATGTACAGAGTAGGCTATCTATAAGAGACAGAAATTAGATTAGTAGGGAGGAGAAGGGGTGGACTAACAGGTGCAAAACTGTGCTATCTACCTTACGTGAATCATTATACAGTATATGCATGTATTGAAACAACACACTGTACCCCACAAAAATAAATATAAGTAAAACTGAAAAAAAAAGAGATTAGTGGTTGTGTGTGTGGGAGGGGATATTGGGAGGAAATGAGGGGGATATTGGGGGGAAATGAGCAGCTAATGGGTACACTGGGTTTCCTTTTGGGGGGATGAAAATGTTATAAAATTGATAGTGGTGATGGTGGGTGTAAGAACTCTGTGAATATACTAAAAACCACTGAATTTACACTTTAAATAGGTAAACTGTATGGTAAACTGTATGTACTGATGTACATGATAGTCACTTGGGGAATCTAAAGAGAACCTAAAAGGACAGACATTTGTGCTCCAGGACACCTACAATTCAGTTAGAGATATGCTTGACTGCCATGTGTACTAAGATGTTGAGGACAGAGAAAACTGTTCTCAAATACGAGCCCCAAAAAGCCATCAGAGCAAACAACTCAATTTGTTGGCCTTGATTTTCATTTCACATAGGCAAGTCTATGTTGCTTTGGGGTGAGTAGCTGCATGGATGTATTTCTTTATTGAGGATTAATGATTCTCCTGAGCAATGTTGGGCATGAGGGTAGTTAATGTATATTAAAATAAAATTCCACTGTTTCCTAACCCTTTGAATGGCACCATCATTCCTCCAGTTGCTCAGGCTAGACATCTAGGAGTCATCCTCAACACTCCCATTTCTATTCTGTCACCAAGTCCTGTCGATTCTACCTCCTAAATATCTCTTAAACTCATCTACTTCTTCCAATTTTCCATCATTGACAACCTAGTTCAAGTTATTATCTTTTATCTCATCTACCACAGGAACCTCTTAACTGATCTCCTTGCATCTGCTATTGCTTCCTTCTATACCTTTCTCCACCCAGCAACCAGATTGATTTACATTTTCTAGTATGCGTGACCTTGCTTAACCCTCTTCAGTAGTTTCCTATTGCTCTTAAAATAAAGACAAAAATTTTGAATGTGGCCTACAAATCCCTGCTAACCTGTCTCTCCTCATCTTGAGCCACTCTTTCCCTCACTCCCTGTAGTTAGCCACACTTTACAATGCCACTAATTACCACCTCCTAGACATGTGTGATGGCCTCTTTACCCTGGCCTTCATTATTGACCACTGTCTCCTTGTCAAAATTCTCTTTTCCCTTGTCCTTTACTTTCTCACCACTCCTCTGTGTTGTCCTTTCCCTCTTACCACCCAACTATGAACATTTCTAATATTCTCTATTCTTTTCTTCTCTGTATTCTATACTGTCTTTTAAGTGAATTGATATACTTTGACTATTACTTGAGTTCCAGTCCATGTCTGCAACAGCCTACATGATATCTCTAAAGTTACCTTAAATCCAACCTGTTTATAATAGAACCTATTATTATCTTGATCCCTTCTCCCCAGAAACATTTCCTTCCAATTTTTAGTTTCAATACCAGCATCCTTTCAGCCATTCAAACTATGTACTTTAGAGCCATTTTCAACTGATCTATCTTTCAATCCCCAAATCAAGTTTCTAAATTCTATTGATTCTCCCCTTAGAATGTTTCTTACATCTTTCCATTTTCATTGTCACTATTTTAGTTCTAACCCTTATCAGTTCGTTCCAAAGACTCTTACAACTCCCTTTAAACAAGTCTCCCTGTCTATTTTCCCACACTCAGGTCTGTTCTAAACACCACTGGCATTTCAGTCTTACTAAAACTACAATTTTACCATATCACTTTGCTTCTCAAGAAGTTTCAGTGCTTTCCTATTGCCAGCAGGATAAATTCCAAAATCTGCGGCCTGTAATGAAAAACCCTTTACACTCCAGCCCACGAGATGTTAGTAAGCGTTCCAGATACCCTGGATTAAACAGTTATATGGTTTCTTTACTGTAAAACTTCCCTAAACTTTCACTGAACTAATGTGCGTTATAACACTCCAAGAGGGTAATATATAGAATGCAGCATTTCTAAAACGTATTTGACTAAAGAACTCTATTTTCATAAACCATCTGTTAACATTTCTCATGACACTAGTGTTCTGAGGAAGAGCATTTAGGAAATGCTTAGGAAGCCCCATCTTACATTTCCAGTCTTATTTTCCATTAACTCCTCTACATAGTCCAATCATCTCTTAGCCTCCCTCAGACACTCTTGCTCTCAAGCACAATCCAAGTCCGTTTATTCTGTTCTGCCTATACATAATGCCCTTCTCTTTCTCCATATCTCTATATTTTTATTTTTTATTGAGATTTAATTCATATATCATAAAACTCACCATTTTAAAGTGTTCAGTGGATTTAAGCATAGTCACAGAATTGTGCAACCATCACCATAATCACCATAATCTAATTCCAGAACTAGAGCATCTAATGTCTATTATTCTGATAAGCCCTTAATCACATACCTTGTGAAGTCATCTTTACATGTGGATGTCTTGTCTCTCTCAAAGCATTGTGTGTCCTTTAGGATAAGAGCTTTCTTTATCTTAGTCCTTATTATCATAGTGTTTTATATGTAGTAATTTTTTATAGATCCAAATGAATGAAAAAATGACAGCTGAAACAACATCCTTCACACTCTCAAGAAGCTGCTGTTCAAGTTTTCCATCACATTTCCCTTTTCAAGAGCCTGAGATCTATTGTGTAGGTGAAGGGCTTTAACATGAATGCCCCCTTTGTGCTCCATCTCCTATGCAAGAACCGAGAAAGTAACTCCTTAGAATAATCCTTTTCATTATTGCAAAGTATTGTGAAGAAATTAATATCATCTTGTGATTAGTCATGTTAAAGACCACTGATAAGGCTAAAGGACCATCTTCAAAATGTGCCATTTGTTCACAGCTAGGTAGATATTGTCAGCACTAAAGATTAATATAATTTCATTCCAAACACGGAATGATTCTGGTCTAGGAAATTAAGAGATTCAATAAACTGCTTCTTGACAACCTTCTCTGAAAAGTAGAGGTAGGTATTGGGGAGATAATTGACTGAGGACAGCACCAGAGGAAGCCCCAAGCAGGATACAGGTTTTTCTCCTGCTTCACAGAAAACAGGAATCTGTCCAATTCTTTCCTTCAGCTGAAGAGGGCCTCATTGCTTTTTCAATTTATTTATTTGTTTATTATTATTATTATTATTTTTAAAGATGACCAGTAAGGGGATCTTAACCCTTGACGTGGTGTTGTCAGCACCACACTCTCCCAAGTGAGCTAACCGGCCATCCCTATATGGGATCTGAACCCGTGGCCTTGGTGTTGTCAGCACCGCACTCTCCCAAGTGAGCTAACCGGCCATCCCTATATGGGATCTGAACCCGTGGCCTTGGTGTTGTCAGCACCGCACTCTCCCAAGTGAGCTAACCGGCCATCCCTATATGGGATCTGAACCCGTGGCCTTGGTGTTGTCAGCACCGCACTCTCCCAAGTGAGCTAACCGGCCATCCCTATATGGGATCTGAACCCGTGGCCTTGGTGTTGTCAGCACCGCACTCTCCCAAGTGAGCTAACCGGCCATCCCTATATGGGATCTGAACCCGTGGCCTTGGTGTTGTCAGCACCGCACTCTCCCAAGTGAGCTAACCGGCCATCCCTATATGGGATCTGAACCCGTGGCCTTGGTGTTGTCAGCACCGCACTCTCCCAAGTGAGCCATGGGCCGGCCCCTGCTTTTTCAACTTATATGTACTTCATAAGATCTTGCTATGGAACATTCTACAGCTGACAGACCTTCAAGGTACTCTCCTACTCTTGAGAAACATGGGCCTTCCTTAATGTTAGCAGAGCACCACTGTTTGATAATGATGGGATGCAGCACTGATATAGGTAGTGCTACAATGAGTTGTGACAGTAGTAACTGTAAAACATCCACTGTTCTTGAATTTTAGGAAGGCTACCCAGAAATGGAGATTCTCTGGCTGATGACCAAGTCCTGGAATACTGGAATATTTATGTATAGCAGGAGCAAGTATGTATCTGCTGAAAAATGGTGTGGCCTGGCATTGCATTTCCTTGACCACCTTGGCTCCCTCAAGAGAAGCTATGAAATCCAGGTGAGGAGGGAGAGGGCTAGGGGTGGATGGCATGATGTAGGGGCAGAGAGGTTATAGCTGGGCTCTTCATAAGGACTTGGACTCAACCCTACCTTTCTTGTCTAGGAAAGGATCTTGATCGTTGTTCCTGTCATTGGTTCCATAGAACTTCAATAGTTAGGGAACCTTAAACAGTAGTTTCTTAGAGTGAAAACCAGGAAGGATGGAGAACATGAGGGGAAGCACAGGGAGAGCAAATGCAGTCTAATTAAGAGGAATGCCAAGAGAGAGCTCTGGAAAGATGCATTACTGTCCGTGCACGTGGGGCAGGACTGGTCTGTGCTCAAAGAAATGACTGTTTAAAAAGGTGTTTTCTGGGCCGGCCCGGTGGCGCACTGCTACAGTGCGCTGCTTGGGAGCGTGGTGGCGCTCCCGCCGAGGGTTTGGATCCCACATACAGACCGGT
>NW_007728264.1:192029-197521 GCF_000696425.1 Galeopterus variegatus | reverse complement strand
TCCGTTGCCGGACACGAAAAAAGACCAAAAAAAAAAAAAAAGGTGTTTTCTCCAGGAACAATTCTCAATTGCAGACTTCTGGGTCATTAGCTAATCAGGAGAGGTTTGGTAGGGAAAAGCCTTGTTACCAAATAAGAGCAAAGGATCTTTTATGTTTTAAGGACCTTCTCCCTTATAAGAGCTGCTTGTCCCTATTAAACAGAGCTAGTGAGGATTGCATTCTCTCCCCAAAGTGGCTACTCAGATCTCAGAAGGTAAGGGTTAGACTTTCATGCCATCACCATGAGTCTGGGAAGCTTTAACTACATTTCCTTTTCCTCTCAAGAAATCTACCTGCTATTCTCTTTTCCAGATGAATGTTCTGTATAGTGAGCTCATGGAAGCATTAGATAAAAATAAGGGCTCACTTTCAGTGAAGAGTGACAACTACTAGAGCAAGGCATACGAGCAGGCAGACTCGCAGCAAGTTGAAGATGTATTGTCAAACTTTCTCTAGCTTTGGTTTCTGTTTTCTCAGGCCCTATTTTCACGTTGTTGAATGAAATATTCTAAAATAAAAGCATTTTGACATTTAACTCAGTGACCAGTTTATTTCTGGGAAACAAGCAAATTTTCCAAAGTGCTAAGGATTATATTGAAATAGCCCATGTGGGAGCAAGATGGTTTATGCCCCATGTGAACAAAAGAGAATATTCATCCCAGTCCAACACAGGTTGCATTTTATTCTGAAGTGCTCAAATTCCCAATACCTTAAACATAACAGAATCATAGCCTCTTCATTGGAAGGAACTTGGGTCCAATATTTCCACTTCATTGGAAGTGGTCTTTGGGTCCAATATTTATCTGATTCATGAAGTCTCTCTCTAATATCCTTAGACTGGTTACCAAGTCTCCATTAGAATGTATTCTGTGACAGGAGCTCCCAAAATAGCTCAATTCACCTTAGGTTGCTCTCTAATTGGTAAAAATCCATTCCTCACACTAAACAGAAATCTGTCTCCCTGTAACAAGTCTGTTTTCTCTGTCCCAGATGCCTTTGGAGAACTGAAGACAGAAGTCAGGCCCCTCCCTATCCTCCAGGCTTTTCCTGCTCCAGGTTAAATACCTTCTGACCCCTCAGCTGTTCTCCATGTGATCTGGTCACCTCACCGTCCAAGAGCCAAATCCCGTGTGCCAGTGAGGTCTGACTCATGCAGAGTTAAGCAGCCTCATTCTGGCTAGATTGGTATTAGTGTACTGTTAGAGCACAGTGGCTTTTCCCCCAGGTGATTCGTATTAACATTTTTTTAACTTTTGATTTTGAAATCGTTTCATACTTGAAAAGTTGCAAGTAAGCACAAAGAATTGCCATGCACCCTTCACTCAGCTTCCATATTCGTTACCATTTTACCACGTTGCCTTGCTAGTCCGTTTCTTTCTGAACTAGTTGAGATTAATTTGCAGACATCTGCCCCACTACACCTTAATACTTCAGTGTGTATTTCATATAAACAAGGATACTCCTACATAACCACAGTACAACCATCAAAATTCGGAAATTAACAATGATACAGTTCTACCATCTAATCCACAAAGTCCATTCAAATTTCACTGGTTGTCCTAATAAAGGGCTTTATAAGTTCAGGATCACAAATTGCATTTAGTCGTCATGTCTTTCATCTGCAAACTGAAATGATTCCTCAGCCTTTGCTTATCTTTCACGAGCTTGACATTTTTGAAGAGTACGTGCTAATTACTTTGTAGCATGAACCTCAATTTAGGTGGGTCTGATGTTTCCTAATTATTAGATTTAATTTACGCATTTTGGGCAGGCATACAACAAAAGTGATGTGTTCATCTCAGTGTGTTCTTGATGCATCATACCCACTAGCACACAATGTCAGTTTGCCCTATTACTGGTGAAAGTTAAGATGGTGTCTGCCAAATTTCCGCAGGCTCATTGATAAACATTTTGTACTCAGTAATTAATAAGTAATTATGAATTATTTGGTGGAAGATACTTTGGGATTAAATAAATATCCTGTTCCTCATTAAACTTTCACCTACTAGTTTTAACATCCATTGATGATTCTTGCCTGAACCCATTTTTACTGTGATGGTTACTAAATGTTGATTTTTCTGTTTCCATCATTCCCCCTTCATTTATTAGTTGGTGTTGGTAAGGTAGAGCGTTTTCTCCTCCCCCACTTACTTATTTATTCATGTTTTAAAAATACATTTTAGTACAAAGTAAAATAATGGATTCCTATTTTATTTAATGGGTTATAATCCACTATTGTTACTATTTTTTTTTTTTTTTTGGCAGCTGGCCAGTACAGGGATCTGAACCCTTGACCTTGGTGTTACAACACCGCACTCTAACCAACTGAGCCAACCAGCCAGCTCGTGTTGTTATTGTGCTGCCCAAAGCTGGTTCCTACACCCTTTTGACATGTCCCCATCATTCTTTGGGCACTTCCTTATTTTGTGGCACAATAAGATGCTCCAAGTTCATCTTGGACTTTCCCTGCCTCAGCCCTGGAATCAGTCATTTCTCCAGGGAGCCCTGGCTCCTTTTAATGGAGAATGGTAGTTAGTGCCCAAGATCTGGGTCCTAGGTATACTCATTGTTACTGGGGTGCCACTGTTTCTAGGTGTAATCAATAGACAGAGCTAGGAAAAAACATGTATGTGTATATACTTATACAGAAATACATGCATAACTATATGTCTATACACACACATACACATATAACTGAGTTCATACCTCCATTTTCTTTTTTTTTTTTTTTTTTTTTTTTTTTTTTTTTTTTTTTTTTTTTTTTTTTTTTTTTTTTTTTTTTTTTTTTTTTTTTTTTTTTTTTTTTTTTTTTTTTTTTTTTTTTTTTTTTTTTTTTTTTTTTTTTTTTTTTTTTTTTTTTTTTTTTTTTTTTTTTTTTTTTTTTTTTTTTTTTTTTTTTTTTTAAAAGATGACTGGTAAGGGGATCTTAACCCTTGACTTGGTGTTGTCAGCACCACGCTCACCCAGTGAGCAACCAGCCATCCCTATATGGGATCCGATCCCGTGGCCTTGGTGTTATCAGCACCGTACTCTCCCGAGTGAGCCACGGGCCGGCCCATACCTCCATTTTCAATTCAACACCAGTGGGTTTTTTCTAGCCTTTCCACTTTGCATATCTGTAATTCTTTTTTCCAAAATTGAGAAGCCTGACTCTCATTATCCTCAAATATTCACTTACTTGCTCACTCTCTCTGTGTAATCCCAATCTCCCAGCCATGTGTGCGGTCTCTTTGGACTTAACCCCACCATCTTGATCAAGAAGGCTGCCCCTTTGGCCCAAGCCCCAGCAAATACTCTGGCCAAGTCATCAGCTGAGCCTCCAGCCCAGAGAGCATGCATGCTGAGTCCCTAACTGAGCCCCAACCCAGCCCTGACCCTGACCCCAACCCCCGCCAAGGAGAAGGGAAGCGGACCACATGAGCATTTAAGCAGGTGCTTCATATTGTTGACTCACTGCATTTATGGTTTACTCTCCCCTCCCTTCACCTTAGTTTACTCCTACTTGTCTTTGAGAAGTCAGCTCATGTGTCAGTTCCTCAGAGAAACCTTCCCTGACTAGGTCAGGTTCTTTCGTAATATGCTCTCTTAGCACTCCATTTATTCCTCGCAGTTTGTAAACATATGTTTGTGGAATAATTTGATTAATATCTGCTTCCCCCAGTAGTCTTTAAGCTCCACGAGGGCAGACAGTATGTTTTCCTTACCATTGCATATTCCCAGTGTCAAGCCTTTCTGGCATTTACAATAAATATTTGTTGAAAGAATGAATGAAAACTTCTAAGTATTTTTCCACACATATTGCTATTAATTAATGTCACTGCTTGTACTTCCAGTTTTTTTAATCTAATTGAATTAATCTCTATTAAATTGCTCTTGTCAGTGGATCTTTTTAGATACAGAGTTGATCCTTATTGTTTGTTATCCCTCTCAGGCTCACATTATCTGCATATTTGGTCAACATGCCAGCTAATGTTTTCAACCAAATAAATGATAAAATATACCGAATAGGAGAGGGCTCAGACAGAGTTTGGCAACATGCTTTGCAGTCCTACTTCCAGGTTCATTCATTCATGCAACAAATATTTCCTGAGCACTTTCATCTATGGACTGGGCACTGTTACAGGTACTGGGGATGAACAAAATAGAGGACGGTCTCTCCTGCAAAGAGAGACAACAGGTAATAAACTAGTATATAAGTAACTTAAACATTGACCCATTCAATTAATGATGATCATTTGCCTGCTCAATAGTTGTACTATCTACATTTTTCCAAGCTTTTCACAAGGATATCATGAGTGACATTGTCAATGCCTTGCTGGAACGCAGCTGCACTATGTCTATTACATTCCTCTGCTTTACTCATTTTCTAAGCTTTACCCATTTAAGTTGATTTTACTAAGCTCATTTCAGAAAAGAAAATGAGCTTTGTCTTGAGTTGTTCTTAGGTAAAGGGTTTTATAAACTCTTTGTGGTCACTAGTTCCCTTCTAAGGACTCTTATGCAAGCCATCCCTTCCAATAATGTATTCTAGAAACTTGCCTTGGATTAAGATGAAATTAATCTTCTTCCCTTTAAAAAAAAAAAAGGAGCATATATCCCTCCCTAGGCTTCCAGCATCTCTTATTCTCCATGATTCCCCATAGGTTACAAACACTGGTTCAGTTATCTCATCTAAAGGTTCTTTCAACATCCTGACAGATAATTTGTCTAGGCCAAGAGACTCAGAATCACTTAAGGTACCTTGGTGCTTTCTTTACAATTTTCCTACTTACCACGAGCCTCGGTTACTTCTTGCTAGTGTCTCCTTGACCCTTTCTAGCCTAATGGACAGAGTTTGGATGGCATTAAAGAACAAAGCAAAGTAGCCATTAAAGAGCCTTTATCTTTGTTGTCTGGTAAGCATTACACCATTTTATTTTTCATTTTAAACCCTGTGATACTATTGGAATTTTTTTACATGTGCTTTTATAATTTTCAAAAAACTAATTATAATTAAAACAAAACATACTGTCTGCCCCAATATGTGGACTTTAAAGCTTCCCTGATTTTGTTTCTTGATTGACATAAAGCTGTAATCAGCCTCTTTTTCTTACTTCTAGAATTAGCCGATTGGGGTCAGGCCTTCCTGACACGATTTTGGCAGTTCCACGTTACTGTTTTATATTCATCCTTGGTCAGATGATCTTCTTTCTACCTTTTTAATCAAAGAACTCTCTCTGCATTTGCATCATTTTCTTTAATATCTTACCTTTTACTTCTTTAAAATAATTCACAATTATATGGTCAGAATTTAGTTTAGTTTTGTTTTTTTTTGTCCTTTTTTTTTTTTTTTTGGAGACCGGCCGCACCACGCTCAGCCAGTGAGCGCACTGGTCATCCCTATATAGGATCCGAACCCGCGGCGGGGGGGCTGCTGCCCCCCCCGCGCCGCCCTCCCCCCCCCCCCCCCCCC
>NW_007728264.1:163097-191824 GCF_000696425.1 Galeopterus variegatus | reverse complement strand
TTTTTTTTTTTTTTTCCTTTTTTTTTTTTTTTTTGAGACCGGCCGCACCACGCTCAGCCAGTGCGCGCACTGGTCATCCCTATATAGGATCCGACCCCGCGGCGGGAGTGCTGCTGCACTCCCAGCGCTGCACTCCCAGCGCCGCACTCTCCCGAGTGCGCCACGGGCTCGGCCCAGAATTTAGTTTTTAAGAGCCTTTCAACCCTTTTGAGAGGGCAGCCAAGTAGAAAGTGCAAGAAAAGTAACAACTAATGTGTACCTAAGAAGTGCTAAGCACTTACACATGTGCTGTCACTTAACTGTCATAACAACCCTGTGAGGTAGGTCATTCCACTTAATTGTTCATTCCATTCCTTCCTTCTTTCTGTCCTTTCACTCTCTCTCTCCTTCCCTCCTTTGTCGTTCCTGTGGGAAACTGAAGCTCAGAGAGTTTAAGTAACTTAAGCAAGTTAACACAGCTACTAAATGGCATAGCCAGGATATAAAGCCAGATCTATTGGACCTGTGCCCTTTCTTTGCCCTCATGTTGCCTTTCTCTTCTCTGAACTGTTTGAAATCTGCTTTCTCAAATTCTATGGCAAAATACCTTACTGTCTAGCCTTACACTCTCACAAACTCTGACCTAATACTCATGTGGTTGCTCTTCAAGTTTCTACTTTACCAGTCAGTTCTTCATTACTGGCCAGAATTGGATAATGAACAGCAGAGTCCCTCTTGTTGATTTCTTTACTTTCTGAGAAGTAATATTGTCAGTAAGACAGGTAAAGAATTTCTAAAGATTCTGCTTTTAGGCAAATGAAAACTTATAGCAACTCTGGAGAAAAGCCCTCATTGCTGCTGTATCTTGCCCTGTGTCATTTTTGTGATCTGCTCCAGGAATACATCACCCATTTCATCCATTTTGTAGAGTGGTGGTATGTGATGTACTTACACCAATAGTGTAACTCCTCTTCCTTTCTCGATTTTTTTTTTTTTTTTTTTTTGACCGGTAAGGGGATCACAACCCTCAGCATGGTGTTGTCTGCACCACGCTCAGCTAGTGAGCACACCGGCCATCCCTATATAGGATCTGAACCCGCGGCCTTGGCACTACCAGCACCACACTCTCCCGAGTGAGCCACGGGGCCAGCCCCCTTTCTCGTTTTAACTTCACCAAAAGTCTGTAGAGGGCTTTGTTTTGTTCTCACCTTTGTGGAGTCTATGCATATAGCACACAATGTCACCTTCCATTCTAAAGGTCACTTTCTCCTTAATACAGGTTGAGTATCCCTTATCCAAAATGCTTGGGACCAGAAGTGTTTCGGATTTCAGATTTTGGAATATTTGCATTATACTTACCAGCTGAGCATCCCAAATCCTAAAGTCCAAAATGCTCCAATGAGCATTTCCTTTGAGTGTCATGATGGTGCTCAAAATGTTTCAGATTTTGGAGCACTTCAGATTTCAGATTTTCAGATTTGGGATGTTCAGCCTATAAAATGCTTCTTCTAATGCCCGATTCCAATTGCACGTTTCAGTCCCCCAAGTCTTAGCTGGCATTTATTACCTTGATTTAAAATTTCAAGATCACTTTATAATATTAGGTTGAACGATATGAAGTTACCATTTTTGTGGGTCAAAAACAGATGGATATTGGCAATTTCATATGGTTCAACCTAATGCATGTGCTGTGTAGTGATACGGAAACAGCTGAAGCTGGAAGTTCTATTTATGACTCTTTTCCCAGATATATTCTTCTGTGACTTAATGGGCACCTACCCCGGTGCTGTTCTTGTTGTTATATCTGATATCATCCATAGCAATTGATTTTATAGTATTATCAGGGCATTTTTGTCCTTTCTCCTCCATTTTCAATTTAAAGTTCTTTTCATCAGATCAGCAAGGCTATTGGTAAAAACATTTTCCCCAATTGTCACAGAGAACTCTGTCCTTAGCCAAGCTAGTGTTTTAAACCATGGTCCAGACAAAACAGATCCTATTCAAAAATTCCATCTCTAAAGGCAGCCATTTCATCTTCCATATATTCTTTTCAATTCCAAAGTACCAGTTTTCTTTTGTAAGGAGAAAAGAAAACACCACTTGGTCCCCCAAGTCCTTGAATTTTCTGCCCACAACTTCATAGTTCTTGGAGATGATTTCCATGTCTCCTTTGGTGAGGCCGCTCATGCCTACAGGAGGGACACCTGTTAGAATAAGAGGTGGAGGAAGGTGGAAATGGGCAACACGTGTTTGATTTGATAGCTTTCCCACATCTCTCTGTTAAATGGCAATGGAAATACATGATCAAAGACAATAGTCGTGTTATGTTTGCATACTTGCAGCCCTCTCCGCATTGTCAATCAAGAAGCCACCAACTATTGTTCATTCATTCATTAATACATTCTTTTGTCCATTTATTCATCTGTCCATCCAGCCAATGAATGTAGTTTAGACCCAAATCCTGCCCTCAAAGAGTTTATAGTCTGATAGGGGAAGAGGTTAGGCTTACATTTATTGTATTAGAGTTATTACAACATTAAAGATAGAAGAAGAGTGCAATGAAGATGGGAGAGGGTACTGAGATTCTGAGGGAAGGAATCAGGAAATGCTCTGTGCAGGTTGACCTGGGCTTTAAAAATATATAGGATTTGGACATAAGGAATGAAAGGAAGGGTATTCCAGGCAAAATAAACAGCATGGCAAAGACATGTAGTCTTTCTGTATGAAGGACAGTGCATGTTCAGTATATTTGTAGCATATAGTGCTTAAAGAGGAATAGTGGAAAAAGGTTAAAAAAGTAGGTTGGAACCAGAGTATGGAGGATCTCAAATATCTGGCTAAACAGTTCGGACTTTACTGAGTAAGCTACTGGAGGAATTTGAGCTGGGGAGTGGCAGAATAAGATGGGGCCGGCCCGTGGCTCACTCGGGAGAGTGTGGTGCTGATTAACACCAAGGCCGTGGGTTCGGATCCCACATAGGGATGGCCGGTTGCTCACTTTGGTGAGCGTGGTGCTGACAACACCAAGTCAAGGGTTAAGATCCCCTTACCGGTCATCTTTTAAAAAAAAAAAAAGAATCAGAAATGGGCCCTAGGAATTTTAATCTGGGCAACAGGAGGTAAATTGGATTGGAGAAGGGAGAGTGTACAGGAAATTAGACTAATTTGGAAGCCATCATAATTTCCCTATGTCACTCTTTTATAGAGTCCCGTACTTTTCCTTAACAGCACTTATCAGTTTGTAAATATGTATTTATCTGTGTGATTATTTGTTCAATGTCTGACTACCTCTGAGTTCTAAAAGAGCAGAGGCCATATCTGTTTTGCTCTATTGTATCCCCAGGGCCCGACACATAGAATTATGAGTTTGTTGAATGAATGAAAATAATGAAGAGTTAAACTGGGGTGACAGCCGTGAAAACAGTGAAGATGAATGTGAGGACTGTTACGGAAACATGCTCAGAGATGCTGCAAAAGTTTCAAGTCTGGGTGGGGAGAATGTTTTGGGAGTCTTGAAGCCAGGAACTCTCCAATGAATTGAAGGCAGAGAGAGGAGGGCCAAGAACAACTTTAACAAACATCTAAGGGGGAAGGAGAGATCAGAGAGATGTAGAAAAACCAAGAAGGTAGTGTCACTGCAGCCAAGGCGAAAGTTTCAAGGAGAGGGTAATTGCGTGTCAAATATGGCAGCAAGGGTGATGAGTATGAGGTCTGCAAAGGTATAAGATCTGGATACTTGGAAGTCATATTGACTTTCAAGAGCACAATTTCAGTGGAGTGGTGAGGCCAAAAGCCAGACTACAAAGAAATAACAAGATAGAAAGTGGTAGCGGACCGTAGGCTACTCTTTCAAGAACTAGACAAGGCAGCATAGCACAGGCATACAGCCTGGAACCAAACTGCCTGGGTTCAAATCCTTGCTCTCCCACTTACAAGCTGTAGGAGGTCGGGCAAGTTACTTAACCTCTCTAGGCCTCAGTCTCGTCTGTAAGATGCCCATGACCATCATCATAGATTAGTTGCAGACAAATGAGTAAATACGCACAAAGCTTAGAGTGATATCGGACACACAGTAGGTGTTTTTTCATGTTTGCTATTATCATTCCACTCTTGCTGTCTGGCAGGGTTACCTGTACCTACTGACATCCCTTTTCTCATTCCCTCTTTCTGCAGCAGATCTGCTTTGCCCACCTCCTGGAAAGGCTTCCTGCCTATTATAGGGCAGCGCTAGTGACATGGGGGCTTTCCCTTTTCTGTTTTGCAGTCTTCTACTCATAGTCTTGACTTGTTTTATTCCCCTTTACTTTCTCTATTGTTTCTCGTTATTTCTTCTTTAGAATGCCCCAATTCACCCTGAGCGGGGTGAACTCTAGCAGACCCTGCAGAGTGCTTTTGTTGTCTCCTCCTTTGCCTCCTCTACTTATCAGCAGGACCTTTTTACCTTTACCTCCTGATTTCTTTCCTTTTTTCTATTTTGGCATTTCCCCCTTCGTTCTGCATAGGAACACCCCAACCCTCTCTGATAAGCCAGAATAGAGAGGTAGTTTGCAAACCTTTGTTCTTCAAGAAAAGGTGAAACTTGAAAAGCTTACATGTAATCTAACAAACAGTCAGCAATTGCTGTGACAAAAAGACGAACGGCGCTCCGCTCCCTGCAGGGCACTGGGGCAGTTTTGGCTCCTCCTGGCTGGGGGGCTCACTCTGCGTGCCTCGCCCACAGCACCCTCCCACTCATCTCAAGTAACTCCTAGCAGGAGCCACCGTGAGGCGCCCCAGCTCTCCTTAGGACGCATCTAGTGGTACTTTGGGCACCTCCATTCCCGTGTTGACCTAGCACCATTGCTTTGTCCAACTCAAAGAAGTGATTCCATCCCAAAGTTTTCTATTTTGTCACGCTGTCCTGGAATCCGACCCCTCTGTCCAGCTGGGAAAGGACAGCCTCTCCCGGTCGCAGTCCATGCATGTCCCAGGGGTCCTTGGCTTCCTCACAGCAGGCACGGAGCTTGTCTGCGTGGAATGTTTGATCGTGTATAAGCCGAATATACTCATGTGCCACGTTCTTTGGCAGCTCTATTTAAGCCTTTTATGTGATCTGCATCGCTGGTTGGATTTTTAACTGCAAATTCACAAAAGGCATGAACTGTCTTTTTGTGAGGGATTCAGCATAGTACCTGCCCTTTAGAATTCTACAATATTATCATCAACAACTTTTAGAGCTGAGAGAGGCCTTAGAGATTGTCTGTCCAACTTCCTTATGTTTTAGAATAAGACAGAGAGGCCCATAAAGGGGAAGGTCATTCAGCAATCACTTATTGAGCATCTGTCATGTGCAAGGCTTGTATTAGTAGCTGCGAGGTATAGAAAGATACACCAGAAGCAACCCCAGCCTTCTAGAAGCTTTTTGTCTAGTTAGAGAATTATATTGTGGACAAATAGCTACCATGCAAAGAAGAACAGAGTGTCAGGGCCGGCCCGTGGCTCACTTGGGAGAGTGTGGTGCTGATAACACCAAGGCCACGGGTTCAGATCCCCTTACCGGTCATCTTTTAAAAAAAAAAAAAAGTGAGTTCAGTATAAACTGCTAGAGTGGTGCCAAAGGAGGGGAGGGGGCAGCTCTTCTGGAGTGATCAGTGACATTATCATGGAAGGTGACATTTGTGCTGGAGCTTGAAGGGTTTTATTAAATAAACATGGGGACTGGAAACACTCCAGACGGAGGTCTTGCTCACAGGTAAAAAGGCAAGAAGTCTAGATTAGTTTGGAGAAATATCAGGAGGTAATGCTGGAAAAGCAGATTAGAGCCAGTGGAGGATGTTAAATGAATACTTTCCTCCCCGACATCCTATGTCCCCTCTCCCACTAAGCTGGTTCTGCTCATTTTACAGGTCTCAATCTGAATGTCACCTCCTCACAGAAGCTTTCCGTGGGCACCTTCTCTAAGCAGGTCCCCTCACTGCAGTAGCCTCTATCACTGCATCCTGTGTATTTCCTTCTTCACATTTACCCTAATGTGTAATGACGTATTCAGTCATTTACTTCTTTGTTGCCCACCCCCCACCAGATTATAGGCCCCTTGAGAAAAGGACTGTATTGGTTTTAGTTGCCATTGTCTTCCCAGCACCAAGCACAATGCCTATCAGTAAGTGGTCACCAAGCAGTAGCTCTTGACACTACAAGGACAAGGGCACTGATAATGACAACAAAGAACTCAGTTGAAAAGACAACAAGTTTTGGTATGAGATTGGGTGTGATGACCAAAGGAGAGTGACCAAGTATAGTGGATTGAATTATGTCCCCCCAAAACTCCCTGAAGCTTGAATTGTGTTCCCCAAGTTTTATGTATGAGAAACTTAGCCCCCACTGTGACTGTTAAGAGGGTTGAAATCCTATTATGGTAATTGAAAGGTGGAGCCTTGAGGAGGTGATTGGATAGAAGGACCATGCTCTAGTGAATGGACTAATAATGGTGGTCAGGGCCTGGTTCTGAGGGCTTTAAAAGAAGAGAGTCTGTCTCTCTTGCTCTCTCTGCTTCCACCATCTTGCAATGTGAGACCCCTGGGTCACTGTCGCCACCACCAGATGGACTTTGGACTTCTGAAACTGTAAGCAATAAATGTCCTTTTTCTTTATAAATCACCCAGTCTTAGGTATTGTCATAGCAACACAAAACGGACTAATACACCAAGGTTTGAGCGTGAGTGACTAGGACAATGGTGTCACTTCTGGGTGGAGGAAGAGAGAGTGATGGGGCCAGGGCTGGGGTCAGGGGAAGAGCTGTGGAAAGGGAGGGGTGGGGTCGGAGAGGAAGCAGGGACATGGCATTTTCATCTTTTTGGGGTCTTTGAATTTCATCCTTGTGAGGTGATGGCTGGCCTTAGCTTTCAGGTGCTCGATCAACACTTTGAATGAACAAATAATGGTCAGTAATGGGGAGCACAGCAGGTCGATGGCTCAGCCCTGAAGGAAGAGAAGGAGAAAGAGATAAAGGAGAGGAAGCAGTTGGAGATGAAAGAGAGGAGTCAGAATGATGGAGCAAGATCCCAGAGGAAGCTGCAGGGACTCCAGAAAGGAAGCTGACCGAAAACGAACCCAGACTCTTCATGTTCACCACAGGTTTGGCCCTAGTCAACCTGCTTGCCTCCAAGGTTGAGCCTAGCACAGCTCTTCTCTTTTAACCAAGCACCCACTATGTGACAGACACTGTACTAACTGCTGGGGATATGAAGAGGGACATGACATATTCTCTGCTCTCAAAGAGGAGTGTAGCAGAGGGAGACAGAAGCAAAGAGATAAGGGCAAGAAAATGTTCTAGGCAAAGTGACAGGCAGCCCAGTGTGCTTGAGAGCACAGCTACTGCAGACAGCCAGCCTGTGAATGGGGCCACTTACTAGCCATGCGACCACCTTGTGCCTCACTTTCTTCATCTGGAAAATGGGGATAAGAGTGGCTGCATTCTAGGGCTTTTTTTTGGCAATAGGTGAATTAGTACACGTAAAGCACGCAGTACAGTGCCTGGCACACGGTAATAAAGGTGAGCTGCTACAGTGGTGACCAAAGTCCTTACCGGGTAAAGCAGAGCACACAGGAAGGGATGGCCAGCTGTACCCATGGGTTGGGAGGGGAAAAGAGGTGCTTTAGAAAAGGCAGCACAGAAAGAGGAATTCTTGAATCAAGTCTTGAAATATTGAAAGGAGTCTTCCAGGAAAGCAAGATGGGGTGGCAGTGAGGGCATTTGGGGGCAGAAGCAGCAGCATGGGCCAAGAGCCAGACGCAGCGGAAGATGAGGCAGGAGAGAAAGGCCAAGGCCTGATGGTGGAAGGACTGTGCTAAGGAGCTTGGACTTGTCCCTGGAGGTGACAGGCTGTGGGAGGTGCACTGGACAGCCACTTCCACAGCTGCAGGAGGACAGCTGCAGGCAGAAGGCAGGCCAGTCAGAGCACCCTCTGGCACTTCACTGGGAGAACACAGGTGCGAAGGCCACTCTCAAACCACAACTTTCCATTTCTTCGACATGTTAGAGACTTGGGGTTAGACTACTGTGCAGGGAGGGATGGCTGTGCAGGTAGCTCATTCCATCTAACGTGGAAAAGCGCGTGTGGGCATCTCGCAGTGCACAATGGGAATAGCTCTGCAGACAAAACCCAGTTGGGGCCTCATTGTCGAAGAAGCTCTTCTATTTTCTGGCAAAGGACAAGGTAGCAACACTTTGTTCAGTGGGGAGGAACAAAGGTGTGCGGGAGCCAGTCCTGCTATTTCTTGGAAGTGATGGGGGAACAAAGAGGCTTTTGAGGAAATTGGAATTTTATTCAATTTTAATCAGAAAGTTATTTGCAATAATAATAAAATGTCCTAGTGGTGCCGAAGAAATGACCGAATGGATAAAAGGATTAGTGGAATTGAGGCTGTGAAATCCTAGATGGGAACAGGGATGAAAGACAGAACATGGGAATACTGAGACAATGAGTACTACCAAGGCCCAGGTCAAGTCTGCAGGCATCCCAGCTTGCTCTTGACTTCAGCACTAATTTGTGGGTTTGCCTTGAGAAAGTTTACAGCTCTATGAACACCTCATGTCATCGCAACAAGGTTTTCTGATAACCTTGTGCTTCCAGTGGTTGGCACTGGCCAGATATTGTCCCCATGGAAAGGGCACCATTGGTCTTTAGTACTGACCTTCCTGCTCAAGCTCAATGCCCTTTCTCAGTACCATCCTTTTTTGCTTAGCTTTGACCTGCTTGAGACACTTCCCCTCTAGGCTCCTTGCAGTCCTGCAGCTCAACTCCCACTTGCTGCTGTGTCTATATTAGCTTCAGCCTCTTCAGCCTTGAGCCCTTCAACTTCCACACTAGCTTCGGTAAAGATTTTGCTTTCATTAGCTAATTTCTAGAAGCACTTTCAACCTAAGATAAAGTTGGTCATTTGTGTTTGAACATTTTATTTAGTCATGGGTCCTATGAACATTTTAAGGTTTGATAATACAGTTCTTCCCCTGTTAGAGATGAAGAAATTGGGCTGTGATCAGCTGCGATGTCAGCAGAACTGGGAGGAGACCTGTGTCCGCCCTCGTGAGTACAGGGCTCTCTCCGTCAGGGTACGGCACGGTGCAGGGCACGTCTCCCTTTGGGGTTTCCAAGTTGTTTGGTGTCGTCTGTACTGAGGCTTAATTTTCTTCAGCTGCACCTCCTCCAGGAGGGACATCAGCTGTGAAGACAAAGTCTCCACACAATGTGACTATAGGCCAAACCTTTGTTCCCTTTGCACTCAGGAGCTGGATTTCAACTCCCCACAGAGCTCTTTGGGGATTCTCTTTTGTTGAGCTGCCTTCTAGCAAATGAGAGGATGTGGCAAAGAAAGCAGCCTGCAAACCATAAAGCACCCCACAAACGAGTATGGGTAATCATCTTGCTGTGGCTCAGCCCACACACCTTAGAGTTGCTCATTCATTCCCTCGCTGCTCTTGACTGTATGACTATGGCAGCACTTCTTCAGGCTTCTCCACACAAGTCACAGTGGCGTCAACCACATCAGGAACACCGGCTCTAGGATACTCCCCTCTTCAGAGGGCTGCAGGGATGGCTGCCGCCCTGCTCTGCAAACTGGGCCCACCCCACCCACACTTTTGGAAACGCTGGTCGCTGGCAGGCCAGCTCTCGTACCAGTCTCCTCACTCAGTTCTCTGCTGTTCAGGGGGCCTCTGCTTTCTCTAACAAACATCTTTGCTGCAGCAGGCACCTCCCACCTGTGTACCTTTTGGGAAAATGGCAGCACTTCACCACCAAGGATGTGGACCCCCACCCAGCTGTTGCTGTTTGAAGCAGCATCTGGGGCGGGGTGGAAAACAGCACGCATGGCTTTCACAAAGGACCTGTCACCACCCCAGGTACAGACCAGCTCGGTCAGCTGATCGTGACTAAGGAGAGAGCCTTTCGGCCCCAGACAAAGATCTGGAACATTCTGCTCACTGCTGTGCCCCCACCCTCCCTTCTCAACTACTTCAAGAAGGTCTCTGAGCCACAGTTCATTGCAACTATCATTTATTAAAAAATATATGTCTCCTTGGAAGGAACACTGGTAAACCAACTAGTGTCATGCTTACTTTGAATCTTTGCTTTTCTTCCCTGGGAGGGGGAGAGGGTTGGGCACCATGCAGACTATGCTGCTGAGTTAACATCAGAGAACCCACACTCCCTGCTCCCCCTCCTCACCATAGTCGCAGTTGGCCATCCCACTGTCCTCTTTGCCTTCAATCCAGTGTACTGTCCAGGAAAAGCTCCTGCCCTTTCTTTACCCTCGTTCCGGCCCCACACTTCACAGTTAGCTTCATTATGCTGGTAGGATAACCGTTAACAGATTTCCTGAATTTGGCTGGTAGTGCTTAAAGCATCTTCGACATTGCGCTGCTTGCACTGGTCCTAACCTGGCGGGCTGGGACACACCGCTTCATCCCCAGGGCCAAGCACGTGGCTCTTCTCCCCTGCATCGTCCTTCCAGTGTGGAGGTGAGGGAGGCACGCTGGCTTCAAAGGAGCACAGTGGGGTGGGGAAGGGCCTGAACCACACCTGCTGCCTGCGTTTGTGGTGGGAAAAATCTCCACTGACCACAATCACTGCCATCAGACTTGGAAAAAGCAACAAGGTTTCACAGCTCACCAGTAAATGAATCTTAGCTCTCCAGCTCAGATGTCCAGCATTAAAGTCTACTTTCTTCTTGAAGAAACAGTAAGCTACCAGCCGTTGGTGAGGGGCTGGGGCAGATCATATGAAGCAGCTGCAAAAAAAACCCAAATCAAATGCCTGCTGTGGCTGACCAAGCCTAGTGCTGTTCCACTGTCCCAGCACAGAACTGGAAGGCAAATGACTCCCTGACCCTGTCAGCGGGCCCCATGAAGGAACCACAGCTAAGCCTGACATGTCCTTGGCAGGTGAGTGAAGGGACAGCATGGCATGGCAGAGCTCCAGAGCCTCCTCTCACCCCTCACTAGCCCCGGCTTTCCCTTCTGCTGACGGGACGACCAAGCCTGGGTCACCCACTCTGTCACAAGGCCTGGCTCCTTCAGAACCTCACGCGCCTTTAGAACATTGGCAAATTGGAGTCTATGCATT
The DNA here is from genome assembly GCF_000696425.1 of Galeopterus variegatus. Taxonomy (NCBI): domain Eukaryota; kingdom Metazoa; phylum Chordata; class Mammalia; order Dermoptera; family Cynocephalidae; genus Galeopterus; species Galeopterus variegatus. Next base: position 180,743 of record NW_007728264.1, on the reverse strand, counting down.
CACTTAAATAGTAAAAGTAAAATTTGGAATAATGAAAAGGCTGACACAGTAGCACAACATGGTTTTGGTTTAACAGCAGCTTAAAAATGAACAAAAAGGAAACCTCTCATGCAGACACATCAGGTGGCATAAAACAATAGGCAATTTCATATGGAGCATCATTAGCCATTCTCTCCTTCCACACCACAGGACTGACTGCACCGCAGGGGGCAGCAGATGCTTTCTGGTCAAATCTCCAACCCTCTTGCCCCCAGGCAAAAGCCCCTTCTCTCAGGCCTCAGGCTGACCCCTCCTAGAGAAAACCTTAGCACTCAAGAGAATGACCAAATGCGAGTGCCCTTAGTACAGCACCTACTACCATTTCCAATCCCTTCCCAACCAGTTGGGACAGAAGATGCCATCTGATTGGAATATGAAAATTAAAGCATTTCTCTAATAACATAGTACCATTGATGAAGTCTCCATAGATTTTCTAGTCCAAATGTGTGTTAATATATATATATATATTATATGAGTGTATAATATATATATATAATTTCTATATATTTTATATAAATTACATATATATATCTATATATAAATAAGATACTTTCTGTTGCCATTACGTTGCACCATTGAGAGCTGCAAGACAGCAGTACAGATAGGTAGAAATGCCCAGGAGCATCTCATCATGTGGTGCATTTAGCTCACTTCACAAGCCGTGCAGCTGTCCAGAGTCTGTCTTTCCATCAGTCCTCCTCTCTTCTCTTCGCTTCTGCTTGGTTTTTATGAAAACAATGGCTCTGATGGATTTGCACCTGTGCTAGCGCTTGGGAAAGGTCCATGCAGGAATGGGCACAGTCACATGATGAGTGAGATGGGATCATCCCAAAAAAATAAACTAAAACAAAACAAAAATTTAAAAAAAAAAAAAACAGGACTAGAAAACTCAATTTTTTTGACATATCTAAAAAAGGGGACAAGAACAGTAGTCTTTGTTCTCCCCATGGGGACAGGAATGAAGAGGGAGGAGGGAAGAGGGACTTGATTTCTTCTGTTCACAAGAGAATGGTTGGAGGGGATTCTTCAGAGTTTTTCAGGGGATGGGACCCAAATGTAGTGCCCAGACTGGTCCTCAATGATTTGTTTGATTTTGTTATAAATCTCTTCCAGTGAGTCACCCTGTACAATGGCTAAAGTGAAGAGGAAAACAAAATTATTACTGTGGTTCACAGCACACCCGCAAACCCCGGCAATCTTGCCTCTCCCAACAATCCTACAATGCCCCCTAGGCACGGAGGCCCGCTCCCAGCAGCGCAGGTCTGGCCCCACTAGTTGGCTGTCCGAGCTCAGGCAGGAGGGGAAGTGGCCAGGCGCCCCGAGCCCAGCGCTTGCAGTCCACTGGCTGAGACAGTGAGACTAGGTAACAAGGAATGGGAGACTGTTTACTGAGCACCCATCATATGCCAGACCTTGCAGCTCGTGTTGCTCTTGGCTGCCATAAGGCCAGCAGCTTGTAATTCTAAAAGAGCCTTCCTATACGATTTGGAAAATCCCAGTTATCTAGAGAAAGAGCTGAAAGCCACAATTTCTGGCAAGAGGCAGTGCTCCTGGGGCTGTCACATCTACTCGATGTCAGAGGTCAGCTCAGCAAACAAGGACACGGATGCTGATGGCAAAGGGAGCTCCAAAGACCTCCAGGTGTGTGAGTACATTTATGAATTCTTTACCCAGTTAACCCAGTAGCACCAACAGCTAGAATTTACTCAGCACTGCCCTACACACACATAGATGTCACCAAACTTTTAAAGGTGAGAAACATAATACATAGAAACCTTCCCAACCTTTTAGGAACTGACCGTCAATAGGTGACCATACACACTCACACACACACCTACAGACAACCTGAACACCACACCAAGGAATCCTCATCATCAACAAACGTTTATTCAGCACCTAAAACATGCAAGGCAAAGTACTGGGGCAGGGAGCTGGGAGGCAGGGAAACAAAGTAGTACAGGGAGCTTATACTCTAGTAGGAAAGAGAAGACAAAATGAACAAACCAACAGTCCAAGGCAGCATTTGGTCAGCGGTTTATACCATAAGTTGGTGAAACTGCTATGGCTGGACAGAGAGAACTTGAGTGCTTTGGAAAGGTTTGCAATCAAAAGCTCAAAAACATCCAGAAACTCTGCAAGGTTTCTAAATTCTGCCTAAACCTCTATGAGACACTGACACAAATAGGTGTCTGGCCACTCCCACATAACCTGGGCTGGGCAGCAGAGATTCTTACCTGTAAAGTATTCTCCAAACTCCTGCTCCAGTTTCATGGCTTTGTCATAGATCTTATTTGCTTGTTCGTATGTCTGCCGTCGGTTCATTTCCCTGCCAAAGACACAGAAGAAAAATAGTTCCAAACTAGATCCTATGTTTTGGTTAACATAAAGGATTGTTCTGGGATCCCAGAAAATCTGCTAAGCTGCCCTCTCAGAGCAGCAGTGACCCATGGCTAACTCCTTCCTCAAGCCTTCTAAGTTCAAAAGCCCAACCAGGAACATAGGCACAGGCACTCAAAACAGAAGGTGCGCCCGGTGACCAGAGCTGGGGCACAGAGTTTCCTTAAAGCTTGCCCTGTGTTCTACCCCTGCCCAACAGATCGCTTTATTCTCCATTTCCTGTCCAGGACCCCATCCTAGCTGGGCATGTCTAAGCTTCAGCAAACACTTACATAAGTGCTTCAATGGACTTGGGCTTGATGAAAATGGCAATGGGGTAAAGTTGTGCTTGTTGTAGTCTCTTGATAGCATTGCCGGAAACATCTAAGATGCAGTGCTTGCCCTGAAAAAGCAGACCTGATCAGCCCATCCACTCCCCATCCACCCAACCCCAAGCAGAAATCCAGTGGAATTCCAAACATCCACCTGGGGGAACCCAGGGATACCCAGAGCGGCCTGGAAGATCCTATCCCTGAGGTACCCAGGCCCCACTTTTTGCTCCTATTACTCAGAAAAGGCTGCATGTGCCTAGGGGTCCCTAGTCCCTGATGGGTGACGCTCTGAGATGAGTTACATGAAGGAGACAGATGCCTTCACTGAGGGGCTGGGACTCTGCAGTGCTGCCAGGGCTTTAGCCAGCAGTACGGCTCAGCAGCGCCCGTGCTAGAAGGATGAGGGCCCGAGTGAACCTTGGCGTGAGCATTTCTGTCTTCTCTTTGAGGCCATCTCCTCTCTGCTTACCCGCTCTGCAACCGCCCGCACTGACTGGATGCTGGTTCCATAGAGATTATCATTGAATTGGCCTGCCTCAATGAACTTGTTGTCCTGGATATCCTTCTCCATTTGTTCTCGGGACACCACAAAGTGGTAGTCTTGTCCATCCACCTCGTTATCACGCCGAGGCCGGGTAGTATCTGAGGGAAGAAAGGAAACGCTGTGTGACCCACACAAGGGCAAGGATCTGCCGTGAGCCAAAACAGCTGACTTGGTCCCCTCTCACCTAGCTGGGTCCCAGGGCCATTTCAACTTTTTTTCAGATGAGTGGGGATAAAAAGCAGTTGGGAAGAAGTCTGTCTGACCTATAGGTCTCACACGGGGCTATGAGCTTTAGCTCCAACTGGACCAGAAAGGTGGGGTTTCCTGAGCCAAGGACTGGCAGAGGGTGCCAAACTTGGTACGGGAGTTAGTGAGGCTCACGAAGCATTCATCCAGCCACATCAACACCACTTGGGCTGGGCCTCCCCGTTTGTCCAGCGAGCAGCCAAGCCTGATATCTTCATCTTGTCAACCCCATCAGCTTTTGGGGAATCTATTGCCACCTACTCTCTTCCAGGGTGTCAGATACACCCTGTTCCCACATAGTCCTAGAATCTGATCCAGACCCTTCCCGTAAAACATCAGAGCAACAATTCCCAGGGCACCAAGCCTCACTCCTCTGGGCCTTCCTGGGCTCTTACGTGGCACACAGGATCCAAATTTATGTGGGAACTCAGAGATCAGGTCATCGTTGACTCGGTCCTTCATTGGGCCCAGGATGATCACAGGCCTTGCATAGTGAACTGGAGAGGGAAAGCATCAAGACAGTGAACAGGCCTCATCCCACTTCCGAGTCTGGCTGGAATGTGGAACGCAGAGGCTCCAGACTCGGACACGGTGAAGTGTCCACAGCTTTTAACTACAAAGATATCAAAGAGCCCTTATTATTTTTGTTTCTGTTTTTTTTTTTTTTTGGCAGCTGGCCAGTACAGGGATCTGAACCCTTGAGCTTGGTGTTATAACACTGCACTCTAACCAACTGAGCTAACCGGCCAGCCCTCAAAGAGCCTTTAATTTGAGAATTATCTCAGTCTGAGGCAAGTCTGAAACCAAAAGCATCTCTCCTTCCAATAGATTCAGGAGAAATCTCCACACTGACACTAGTAGCTAAGCAAGAGCAGCTACTTTGAAGGGAAAGACAGAGACCTCTCTTTTAGGAGCGGCTACATTCACTGAAATAGGCCTTCCTTTGCCTGCCTTGTAAATCTGCCCTCTCCTTTGAGAGTTATCCTGGCGGCGGGCAAAGGCACAGCGAGATTCACACTGGTGGGCTCCCCTTCCCTATGACACTAGGAGGAAGTAGAAGAGGAGGAGCCCAGGGGCTGGATGTCAAGCGTTCCTCCTTCCCCAGGTCCCTCCCTCCCCAGGTCCCTCCCTCTGCCAGCTCTGCCACCACGGCCTTGAGCCCTATGGCTGGGAGACCAACATGAAGGCAGGACTCTCAGGAGGAGGCTTACTTTCTTGTCGTGTCACTGGCTCATATGACAAAATAGCATCCTCTTGTCCTTCTGCAACAAAAAAGGGAGACAGGTTAGCACTTTATGACCTGCCTCCCTGCGTCCAACATTCACCGCCCCTGCCGGACACCAACCTGATCGAGTGGAATGTGCTACCTCCTGCCCTGTGGTCCTTTCTGCTTGCCTTCAGCAAGAAAGCACAGGAAGCCATTCACTGACCCTGGGGCAGGAGCCAGCAGTTCCCTCCTTCAGTGAAATATTGCTTACCAAAGGCCAAGACCCAGAAGCCATGAAGCCTCCACCAAAAACCACCCCAATTCCTTACGAACTGTACTTATAGGTAACAGTTGGCTGTGTTCATTGGCCCCTTTCTGTGGTAAAAATCACAGGGACACTTCATTGGGTCAAGACACTTGCCCGAGTCCCTTCACCTGCAGGCGGGGGAATCAGGGCACTCGTGCAGGTCCCCAAAGCTGCAGCCTAACCTTACCGTTTTAAAAGTCTACCTAACTCCCAACCACTTGAAGAAGCATCCAGAAAAGTGGTGCATGGCTGGGCTAAGGTTCCCAGTGCCCTTTAAAAGCAACGCTGAGCCTGCTCTGTCCTCATAGTGGAGCTCCGCAAAGGCTAGCACCGCTGAGGTTTTCCTACAATAGTTGCCAAGCCACTTGGTGCTGGGTACCAGGAGGTCCCAAAGTGGCTGACAGCAGTATTGGGGAAGGCAGTGATGTTTGCATGGAGCCACGGGAAGCTTGATAAAAGGCTTCTTCTGAACCTAAGACTCCTGGGGAGATTTTACGAGGCCTCTCTAGCCACTGCCAATCCTGAAAGGAGAGGGCTCCCAAATCTCACGAGGTTTGAACCGTGGCTTCTGTTGTCTGGTCAATGGGATCTTCCAAGGAAAACTGGACAATTACCTGATCATTTAAACCAGCCAAAAGGCAAGGAGGTCCTTTCAACCTGAAAAGGCAGGTTCAGGATAATATCCCAGAGGAGCCATTTCTCTTTTGGTCTCTCAGCAAATCTGTAAACCTGGCAGCACCTACAGCCTATGGTGCCCATGGCAGGGGTTTATTCATTGGCAGTTCACCCTTCCCATGGCTTCAGGGATGCTCTGAAGTCAAGTCAGGCCCTTATACTCTCCTTTAACCCACGGGCGAACCCCATCCTATTAAGAGAATGAACTGGCCACAGCATTTCCAGGATCTCGAAGTGTACAAGGCTAAAAGAAGCACCAGCCTCTGAGAGAAACGGCAGCCATGCAACAATGGGATGAGGATGGCTGGGACACACGGTCATGACATGGGGGAATGACACACACTTACTGGAACTGCTTTCGCTGTCACTGGTGTTGGATGTCACTCCCTCTGCAAGCCAACAAGAAAGAGACTCCAATTCAGAACACACCACTGAAAGGTCACATGCAGCACAAAACTCAAATGCTCCAGGAACAAGACACTGAGTTGCAAACTGAGTCAGCCACAGGAGGCCTGCCACATCCAGGCTACCAACTGGGAGGCACAGCTCCAATCATGAGCCCCTGGCCACCTCATACTAGTCCCCAGAGCCCTCTCGGTCTGCCACGTCCTTCTCTACACACTACGAGCTTTACTTCCTTCAGTGGCAACGTCTTCATCTGAATCAAATGAGTTGACTTGGATGGTTTCCAAATCCTACCTCAAAATGCATCTCCCAAGACAGGAAAAGGAAAGACAGTGACAGGAGCAAAGAAAAGTCAAGAGACCAGGGTGCTCATGAATTTCTTCCCCAGACAGAGCCCCCAAAGTACAGAAGTACGTGGCACTCCAGAACTAAGAGGCTGGATGGTTGAGCAGTCAACAGGGGGCACTGCCCTGGCCACTCGGTAGGACCTCCAGCCCTCCTGCTGCCACTAAGGAGGAGACTTGGCTTCAGTACTGAGGGGGACGGTCCTCCATCTACCATTAGACAGATGTGTTGCAACACAGACATAGCAAACCAACAAGACATCTTGAGGATGAGACAGCCCTCCTGTCTCAGAGTTGGGACCCAGCCATCTCTGAGTGTGGGTGGAGCAAGCTCAAACAGTCACAGGAGGCACAAACCAAGCCCAAGCCTCCCAGGACAATAGGCGGATGAAGATGAGACACGGACACACCAAATGATGGAGAGGGACGCTGCTCGTTTCAGCCAAGACTACACTGTTCCAGACCGTGACATGCTGTGGCCCCCAGGAAGGACGGGCTGAGCTGCCACACATGGCTAGTTCCTGAACAATCCCCAATGGCAGCTCCTTTACCTTTGGCCTTTGTTATTTACTGAAGGAGAGTATAAACCGGCAAAACCCACCCGGCCCAGCCTCTGCATGCAGCAGGGGTAGCTGCTAAGGCCCCATCGTCTGAGTCCTTTCATTTTCCACTCTAGGATAATTTTCCAGAATGCAGAGATCAGAGTTTTCCTGAGATAGAGCATGAGATATACTCCTATATGATCCATAAATGGTGCCGAGGCCCCCACCAGACCAACTTGGCCCCTTGGAGACTCTCTGTGGGAAGCCTGCCCGTGCTGTTTGCAGAGGCCCTGGATCTGCTGGGGCATTCCCGATGCAGGTTGGGTAAAAGGGTTCACAGGGCCCTTGCCCCTAGTGAGAGGGGATATAAGAGCTGCAGTTCCTAAGCCCAATCCTTTAGTGGGGTGCCACTGGGAGAAGACTCCAACCAGTGGGCAACCCTCTGCTTGACAACAGGCTAGAGACTAGCTGAGTAGTCACCTTAGAGAAGCACTTTGGGCTACCTCACTTCTAAGGCAGGATGCCAAGCTCACGCCCCACCGCTTCAAGGTGCAAAAGGAAAACTGAGACACGAATGACAGGGATTTATTAGGGTCCCAGAGATCCAGAACAAAAGTATGACATTTCGAGCCACATGCACGTCCTCCTGCTGTGGTATCAGAGTGCTCACAAACACTTCCCTCCCCTCCCCGTCACCCTCCCCATGCCCCCTACATGCCACCCCCACTATCTCCATTCATGCCACAAATAGTTAATGGTGTGTACATTTGACTTACTCAGGTTCTTTGCTCCATAATAATCGTCACTTAACCCAGGGAAGTCCTGATTTCACAGACAGCAAGGACAGAGAGAGGGAGGGGAAGGAAGGGAAGGGCAGGAGAGGGAGGAAGAGAATTGGGGCGAAAAGAAAAAAAACAGAGAAAAAAGACAAGGGGAAGGAAGAATACAGAGGCAGGTGAGCATTAGTGATGGAAGTATGAAATACTATGAAGACCTGTAACTACAGTGAGGTTAAAAACGTCACTACAGAAAGAATATCCCAGGTCAGATAAGATATCTGGACTTGCTCAATTTGTTGCCAGAGGGCCTCGGAGGACTCGCCTTCTGAGGTACTCTGTAGCCTACAGGCCCACAAGACAGGGCCAGCGACACTACAAGGCTTTGGAGCTCCTGCTTTGACCATATTTGTAGTTGTAGAGCCCAGACGTCCTCCATGGGTGAATGAGGGAGCAAATGTGCGCATGTGCCAGGCAGGCAGACAGAATGGCCGCCACTTCAGGGAGCTTTCACCCAAGACCCACTCGCTCTGTTCAGACCCTTTGGGGAAAGCTTCACGTGGTCTGAGGTATGGCCTTCCAAGCTGCCCTGAGCTGTGCAGACCTAGGGGGATGAGCTCAGCTTCTGGAGAATAAGCACTAGGCAGTTTCAACTCTGTCGTCTAATGCCTCCCCCACTTCCATCCCCCCATCCCCCTGCCAGCCTGGACCACTGAGCAGCAAACGCCTCCTAGGCTGGACTCGGCGTGGAGGTTCTGGGATCCATCTAGTGAACTGTGGTGACATCACCTCAGGCCTCTGTCTCAGACTGTCTCCTACTGCTCACAAGCAGAACCAACTTCATCGACTGCTCTATATTGTGCAACCCCAGCATGATGTGCCACGGCCTCCATCTGGACAAGGGCACCTGGTATTCCCGGGCACCACACCAGACAGCAACGACCCACACATCTCATGACCATGAATTGGGCTGGCCTGAAAAAAGGACATTTCCTATTGGAACCAGTCAGTCTCCTGCCAGTCCAACAGCTCAGGTCCCCAAGATCCCTCCACGTAAGATGAGGGCATCACTGGTAAATGAAAGATGTTTATAATTTACAATGAGACAAATGAGAAAATATTTTCCAAGCCTGACCTAGTGTTAAAGGTTAGGGTTAGAGTAGTTAATTTCTGAGGTATATGGTAGAGTAAAAAGATTTACCAGGATTAAATTGGTTCTTAAAGTTAAACTAGCTCAACATTACAGCCTTTTCTACCAAACTAGCTTTGTGTTTCTCAATGAATCTTGATTTGGACTATGTTGAGCAACACCCCTTCCATGTCAGCTCATGTAAGCAGGAAGGATTTTCTGGTGCAAACTGGCTCCATGGGCATGCTAGGACGACGGCAAGTCTGCTGAGAGGCGTACAGAGATTCTGCGTGTAGTAGCTCCAGCTCCAGGGATCCCGGGAAGAAAAGGCTCTTCTCTTGACATAGACGAGTGAAGTTAAGGGAAAGAAAACACAAGAGGAAGAAGGAGAGCAACACTGAGTTCCCAGACCTTGTACTCTTTAAAAACCATTTTTCTAACCCTGGCACTCTGGCTGAAAACTGCTCCTCACCACAGCAGAGCTCCGTCTGGCACTTCTAACACCAGTGCCAGGGACTTCCTGGAGGCTGGCCTGGGACCAGTCCTGCCGCAGAGCCTCCAACATTCACTTCAAGTGAGGAGCTGAACAAATAAGACCCAACATCTCCCTATGCAGACCGGTTTCTGCCCTGACTGTGCAAATAAGCAGGTGTGCGCGCTCATGGGAACACTCGCCCTCGCGCAGGCTTCTCCTGAGGATGAAAGGACAGGGCTGTGGGCGCTCTGCTCTCTGGACTCTGCTGCTACTTACGTTCCTGTATGCTGCTCTCCTGGGCCATGTTTTCTTTGCTCTTGTAAAATGGAAACTTTCGAGAGAGGCGGAAACTCTTTTTACGTTTCGTTTTGATGAACTGTGAAAGAACATGAAGATGGAGGGGAAGGACAGAAGAAAAAAAAACAGAACAATGGATTTTAAAGCATGCAAGAAAAACTAAAATGGAGACAACGATGAACTAAATAAAAGACCATCTCTCACAAATGGAGTCTATGAGATTAAATGAAAGTTGATGTAAGAGGAAAATTATGTTTACAGGAAATGTAGGGATGTTAGAGGTTTCCACCTAATCCAGACTCACAGCACTCACTGGCACTTCCTAAAGAACAAAGGTCACTGTAGCCTCCTGGACACATGCCCTAAGGTTGCCACTGATATACACAGAGTCACCTACTCCATGTTTCTCTTCCCTCTATTGCTCCGGAAGTTCTTTGGCCTGTGAAGCTCACACAAGAAAAAGGGTGAATGGAGAACTCTCCTGCCTCGTGTAATCTGAAGGGAGGTGGGAGCTCTGGGGCTGGCCTTCCTGGCTGGATGACGAGGGTCCCCACGGCTCTGACAAGGGTCTGTAGTCAGGGAGACACCCGCAAGTGGTTTCATTTTCCCTGAGCAAGCCAGCCTTCCAGATAGTCCAACTCCAACACATCTTCATGAGCCGGTTGCCCAGGGGGAAGGAGCGCAGACTAGCCATGGACTTTACATACTCCCTCTGCTTTCTGAAAAGCAGCCAATATTCTAATAGGATAGAGCCAGGCCCCTTCTTCTGAGCTCCCCAGTTCTCTTCTACATCAGCCCAAACTCCAAGCCTCTCGCCCCTCTTCACATGCTGGCTGACTTCCTTGGGAGGGTCCACACTTACCCTGTTGGACTCAATCATCCCCGTCCTGGCATGGAACTTCACGGTTTTCAATCGAGCTCTTTCTTTCTTTTCAACCCTATTTTGGAGTCAGAAAGAAGTCCTGTTACTGTCAGAATATGTTCTTGGCAGTGGGTTGCAGCCTGTACGGCCGCCACTTTCTGGCTCACTGAGTGAAAACCATGTCCTGAGTACCAACTCTCTACTCCAAAGGAAGAGGGCACACATGCTGCTCTCAAGCCACTTACAGGACAAGAGGAAAACAAGAAAGAAATACCAACCAGAGGGCAGGAAAGGACTTGCTCATGATCATGACAACTCACCTCTTCTTACTGGGGATCACACCAATTTGCTCACTTTCTCCATGTGGGGTCACCAGCCTTGCCTGCCACCACTCATCATCAGAGGCATTGATAACATGCAGAATGTCACCATAAGAGAAGCTGAGCCCTTGGCTTGGCAGGCAGCTGTCCCGAGTCCGGTCATAATCAAACAGGGCCCTGAAATGCACAGTGAAAGATGAAGTGATCATTCCAACCCTCAATGCCAGGACGTTAGCACCCTGAAAGGATGGCAGGGGAAGGCCAACCCCAACAGCACAGATGCAGCAGCCTCACAGCAGACCAGAAGGAATTCTCTGGGAGCCTGCATCATTTTCTCAGTCCCAAAGTGGTAAACATGCACCCCTTTTCAAAAAACATCCCATTGTCCCAATAATGGCTATAAGGGAAAATCTTTTACAAATCCCTTCTCCTCCTGGCTTCTGGACACAAGGTGGAAGTCCAAAGTAGAACACGTTCAGTAGCCCTCTCCCTCACTCACATCCCAGGAAAGTAGCTCTACCAATGGGCTTTCTCAATTACTGACATATCTTCAAAAAGTACGTGAAGACAGGACAAAAAAATGTTAACTACAATCACAAACAATGAAAGGTGAATGGTGAATGGTGAATGGTGCAGAAACACAAAAGAAAGAAAGGGCCCTGTGTCCTGGGGCAGCCAAAGAAAAAACTAAGGCTGATGTTGAACCACACAATGATAAGGTTGAAAGGGATCCTAGAAGTCTCCTAGAGTTCAGTCTTTGTCTTACACATGGAGAAACGGAGGCTCAGGAGGAAGAATAATTTGACCTAGGTCACAATCTAACCAACCTGGGACAGAACCCAGGTCTTCTGACAAGACACGCAGTTATGACATGCTATAAAGGAAGCAGAGTAGAGATAAAAGGGGAGGCGAGAGAAGGTGGGGAGCGAGCTACACCATCCAGGCTTGTGGAAAAGGAGGAGACCAGCCTGGCTGCAGCTGGAATCCTAGAAAATGAGGTTGGTAATAAAGGTCTTGGGTAAACTTTGGAAGGCCTTGAAGACCCCTGATCCAGTGGCCCCTGAAGATCTGAGAGTAGGGAAATGACACATCAAAAGAGCCTTAGCAACATTAATCCAACCTCATAGTCAATGGGATGATGGGGGCAAGGGATCTGGGGACAAATGTAAAGCGAAGCTCCAAGCTCCATCCTCCAGGGCCCGCTGCTAACTCCAGCCCTGGTGAGGCTGGGCTGGCGCTTTACACCAGAAGCTTCCTGCTCAGGGAACAAATTCACCTGGACAGAAGTTTCTACTTTTCTCATCTAGTGGAACCTTTCCTCACGTGGAGTCAAGACAAATGAATGATTCCAGTGAGACATTTGCATCTTTCTACCCACAATCTTAGGTCCTTACTGTCATCTTCACATTCTCTGCTAACAGAAGTGTTTTCATACCTATGTGCACACAGCCTCGTGGGCTTCTCAGAACCCAGTGCCAAGACTTCCACTTCTACCCACACTACCGTGGTCCATGGCTCAGCTGGAAGCTGCAAGTAAAACACACTTTGTCCCCTCGTGCAAACCCAACTGAAACACAGAATGTAGTAAAACCATGGAGAGTGAAAAACCCATCTACTTTTTCTAAAGTTCTTAAAACAGAATTCTAATAAATCAGTCAGATGATTTGAAAATGAAAATACCCAAACTCTAACAAAAAGTCCTTTATTTCCCTCAATTTATATACTCAAAGCAGTAAGGGGAGAGGCAGAGGCCAGCAGATAAGGAGGCACTCTGTCCTGAGGTTCTTCCCGGACTCCGTGTGACAGAATCAAGTCTGAATGCTTTCACTCTGCCTGAGCTACGTGTGTCCTAGAGCAGGGAAGGCATTCTTTCTGTCAGCAGCTCCTACGAACACAAGTGTGATGAAGTGATCTCATTCTAAGCAACAGTGAGAAACACTACATGTCATTACGGGCTTCAAAGAATAGAACGAATATAGTAAGGAGAAGAATAGAACCTGGATTAAGCACAAATTAGTTTGGGGAAGGAAGGAAGGAAGATATTAAAATGAATTAGGAGAGATTAGGATGAGTTTGTAGAAGATTAGAAGGTGGCGTTTACTGGTTACAAGTTTAAAACACCATATATATTTGAGCACCTCACAGAACCATGCTTGACCTTTGGCAACAGCAGTAACAAGCTGGAATACTTATGGTAAAGCTGATGTAAACATGTCAGCTGGACGCCAGGAACCCAATTATTGTAATTTTTTAAACATCTAAAGTTTAAATAAAATTAGTATAATTTACTTACAAGATGAATTTTTTTTTGTTACCCTCATCTCTGCCTCCTCGCATGACCCCACCTGTTACCTTTGTTCCTTATAGTCGATTCTCCACCCAGCAGCCAGAGTGGTCTTTTCAAAAGATAGACTGGATACTGCTGGCTCCCCTGCGCTTCCACATGTGATGACAATGAGGACCAAGACAAAACTCATTAGTAGTTTGGTCTACAGCGTCTTGCACGGGTCTGGCCCTGCCCACCTCTCCCACATGCAATTCTCATTGATGTCCCCTTCACTCCACAATCATTTCCCACCTCAGGTCCTTTGTATGTGCTGTGCCTCTGATCTCACCACTCCTCCTAAATCTTCCCAATGTTCTGGCCACTCAGGGGTCTGCTCAAACATCACCTCCAGAGAAGCCTTACCTGACTGTCCAGGAGCTGTACCTAGTCCAGCCTTCTCCCCAACACCAGTACCTGAATTTATCTCATTCTTGTTTTAATGTGCTTACTGAATCTCTCCTTCACCAGACCCAAGCTCCAGGAGGAAGGACCCTTTTCATCTTGTTGATGTATGTGTCCCCAGCACCCAGAGCACAGCATAAGCTCAACATTTGTTGGATGAATGTCAGCAGTTAAGAGATCTACCCAAGACCAAGTCATTGGTCACTAGGAGTGTTGGGGCTCTAGAGATTGTCACTGAAAGTTCTTCAGTGCTTTATTTTTTTCTTACTTGAAAGAGGGGGAAAAAAACCTTCTTAGACCATCTCTACACCACCAAATCCAGTGAGAAAGAAAAAAACATGTGTGAAGCAGTGCCATGCCTTCAATCCCAGTGTTGTCCTTGGATTGTGACTCAGCCCCACATTTTCCATAAGGCTTCCCAGTGCCTTTGTGGGGCACGGACTTGAGAGCAGAAGCTGGGCTGGACCAAACAGGTATGTTCCCTTAAAACATCTCTGCATTCTTCTCTCGCTCTGTTTCGGGGTTGATGGACTCACCCTGGGCAGTAGGCAGTGTCACCTGGGCTGCACGATGATGCACAACCTCTCTGTCCCACCTAGCAGCCACCCCACGATGAATTTCAGGTACCTTACAATATTAAAACACATATAGCACGAGCGAAGTAAAAACAAAATAAACACAGATAAAAGTCAACAAGAGGCCGGCCCGGTGGCGCACTGGAGAGTGCACCTCCCGCCAAGGGTTCGGATCCCATGTGGAGACTGGTTCCCGCTCACTGGCTGAGCGCGGTGCGGGCGCAACACCGAGGGTTGCGATCCCATTGCCGGTCAGTAAAAAAGACAAAAAGGAAAAAAAAAAAAGTCAACAAGAACGCCAGTGGTCACCACCAACACCCTGGGAATTGTACTGTTTGGTTTGTTTTTTAATGACAGTACATGTTCCTTTTACAATTTTCAAAAAATGTAAGTCAATTAAAAAAGAAAAGTGGGGAAATAGATACATCAAGCACTGGCAGGGTCATTTACTTGAGATGAGGAACATGTTTGGCTCTAAATTCCCTGGCAAACGAGGTAAAAAAGGAAGTTGTACACTCGAATTTCCTGATAAAAAGTGGTACCCAAGTCTATCTGGATTTTGATGAATTTATCCGTGATGAATAAATAAAGAATACTGAATAACAGGATGGATGATGCTTTTTTTAGCTAAGGTTTTATTAAAGATATAGAAGCATAATACCTGAGTTTGAAATCCTAAACTATAATATTCCCAGCTGAGAATGTAAAAGATGAAGTAACAAAAATTTCCTTTTCTATCAATCAGAACTGCAAATAGGAAAAGAACTTTGCAGAACACTGGAGTCTTAGAGGTTATTTTGTCCAACTTCCTATCTAGTAAAGGAAATTCCTTAGATATTCTTTAAGTTTCTCTCTAGCACTTACTGAGTCTACGTCTTTCCTAGGTCTTCTCTACTGTGCTAAACATTCCCAGTTCCTTCAACAATTCCTTCCTTTGTCATGATTTTGATTTGTTTTCCAAACCCATGATGTGGATTTTCTCCAAATCCACTTTGTCTCTTTTCCTGCTGAAATTTTGTTTGACTAAGAGCTAGAAAACTTCCTCACAGAAGATGAAAGCCAGGCCAAGATTCGCATAGGGCCTCATCTGGAGTTGTGTGGCAGGTGACTCTCAGAAAATTTCATGAGGTCTACGTCACAGTCACATGTATTTTTTTAAAAAAGCTAAATCTCCACTTGGCTCTGTCTCCAAAATACCATTCTCCCATTAAATACTTACTGAGTCTTCTTGATGTGGGGCACTGTGTTAATATGAGGGTACTTCAAAAAGTTCATGAGAGAATTCATATTATCTTTTAATTTTAATTTTATTTCTCCACAAACTTTTTGAAGTACCCTCCTATATGGGAGATGCAAAAGCAAAGTCAGTCCCCTTGTGGAGCCTGTGATCTGACGGAGCGTAGAGTCTGCTCAGGAGGTTGTAGCAAGAAGCACAAAGGGAGGACAAACCTAGGCCTAAAAGTATTCACAGGGAGTATAGATCACACCTAGTTTGGACAAGCTACAAGCAGTCTCTGTTCTTTGATTTGGGCCTCAGTGAAGGTTCAGGATTTCAAAAGGCAGAGATAGGAAGAGGTCCTTCCAGCTAGAGAGGACAGTTTAAGCAAAGGCCTAGAGGCAAGAAGCACAGTGTGGTCAGGGATCAGCAGCGCATCCATATCTGGCTGGCTGGGCTGCAAAGAGTGGCAGGTTGGGGCCTAACTGTGGACAGCCTGGACTGTCCAGCTAAGGAGCGTGACATTCATTTAGTGGGCCTTGTATGATCAACTTCATTGCCTCAACTTTCTTATCATTACCGGGCTAAACTTTCATGTGGAAAATAACCCAGTAAAACAGATAACAGGCCAGAGTATTAAAGTGAAACAACCTGTCACATGACATGTATTTCATGTAATCAAAAAAAAGCCAATCAAAATGTAAATTAGACCTTAATAAATTTAAAAGTAATATCAACTACCTTCCTAAGGTCTTTAAGAAACATGTTAAACTGTGTCTATCTAGCACGACAGTCTCTCTTAGGAACAGCCTGGAATCCCAATGAAGTAACAGGGTTTGGGATCTTCTTACAAATGCCCCATGTCAGGCCTGGTAAGAGGAGGAAGGAGCCCATTTCTTCACAACACTGATATCTCCTCCTCTTTCCCTTTTTATCTGTAAGGCGGACACTAGAGAAAGTCAAGCCAGATACTGCACCTTTTAAATCAGACTGAACCACCATCCCAGAACCTAAATCCTACACATGCAAGGTCTAGATGACACAGCAACCAACCATTTCAACCCGATTCAAAAAACAAAACCTATTTGTTTCAATCTGCCACCCTGGTCTCACCCTCTCCCTCTCTCTCTCTCTCACCTTTTCCCTCTCTCTCTCTCTCTCTCTCTCTCTGTGTGTGTGTGTGTGTGTGTGTGTGTGTGTGTGTGTGTGTGTGTGTGTAAGCTTATCTGACAAGACAGTGTGTTGGGAGATTAGAAACCTCAGAAAGCCCTTATTCTTTCTGGGTCTAGATAAAAATAATTTCATGGAGTTAAGGACTGGTCAGGTCTGAGGGAAACACTGTGTCATGCATGAGAGAACAAAGCTTATGGAAATATTACCATCCCCAGCCTAAAGTCGCAGTGCTCAGCATACTCAAAAGAAGATGATTTCTCACCTCTGAATATACTCCTCCTTGGTTATGGCCACGCATCTCTGTGAAGCCAGGGAGAGCCAGACCCTGGGTATTCCTAAAACTTTTCAATCATCAAGGTCAGGCCAGAAAAGAAAAATATTGAATTCTTTAAAGAGCAGAGTAAAGAGTGTGGCCCAGAGAAAACGTGGCATGTCAAAACAAAGTGACAGCAGGCAACAAAGAAGCTTTCAGGAGCCATCACACCACCAAAGAGTACATGCGACGTCCCCCCGGGGTTTTGCAGGTTCGAGTTTCATGCTAATCTTCAGCCTTCAAGGCCGCGGCCTGTCTCCCTAAGGAGAAAATGTTTCCAAAGGTCTTGAAAGATATGTTGCTCAAGAGGTGACCTTTAAAATATCCCGAGAGCTGCACGTGCCCACCCAAAGGGATAAGGCATGTGCCCTGGCTGCCGAATCTTCCTTTCAGCCGGCCCCTCTCTGCCAGATGGGATAGCAAGAATGTGATCAGTTCAAAGTAAAGAGATTACACGGCAAAAGTCTTTGTAGTTCAGATCTTAAATTGTGGGGTTTGGGTCTGAAAGATACAGAGAAATCATAAACACCTGGCACAGCCTCTGTGGCGTCTTAGTGAACCGAAACGCAAAGAAAATGGGAACTACCAAGGAAACTGGTCAGGCAGGTTTCTCGATGCAAAGCAAACAACAAAAGCATTTTAGCGGGCTGGCCCGTGGCTCACTCGGGAGAGTGCGGTGCTGATAACACCAAGGCCCCGGGTTCGGATCCCATATAGGGATGGCCGGTTAGCTCACTGGGTGAGCGTGGTGCTGACAACACCAAG
>NW_007728264.1:142686-162775 GCF_000696425.1 Galeopterus variegatus | reverse complement strand
TTTTTTAAAAAAAAAAAAAAAAAAAAAAAAAGCATTTTAGCACTATAGCCTCAAAGGCAAGGGGCAGCTTCTGTTGAACTCAGCTAGTATCATGCCCACCTCTCTGCCTCTAGCTGGTGCCATCGCTCTAGCCTGGGACACTCTGTCAGTGCCCTCGCCCCTTCAGCAACTCCTATGAGGCCCAGCCCAAGACTCTCCCTGCTTTGTGACTCTGCCCACTTCAAATTTCCTTCTCCAAACTCATACTATGTATTTGGCAGCAACCTTTCTTTATATTTTCTATTTATTGCTATTTAATTCTTGCATGGTTTTTGATTTTTCATATTATATCGCCAAAGTGGAAGCCCTTTGAAGACTGAGACCATGTCATGCTCTGCGTGGGAATCTGAATACTTGTGAAGGGTGGATGAGACCAGGCTATGGGTGAGGGGGGTCCATAGAGTACCCTCCCAGTTACTCCCCACTTACAATCCCTCAGAGTATTCTCCTACTGTATTTCCCTCCCATAGTAGCTGGGGTCCAAGACATCACTTTCTTCTTTGGCCAGAAAGTACCGAACAAAGGGCACATACTATTTAAAGACCGAGAAGCCCATCCCTTGCCTGGTTCACATAAAGCACGCACGGAAAACTATAAAGCAGCAGTCACTCATCTGCCCTTAACCTGAATGAGAGTTAAAATTTCCAGCAGCTTCAGCAGAGCAGACTAAAAGCCCAAACCCAAGCACTAAGGCATACACAGGGTGGGTTATCACTAGAGGAGCGAGTTCAGCCAGCACCAAGTCAGGCTTCCCTGGCACACCATGAAGGAGGGTACGCGGGAAGCAGGTAAGGGCACTTTTCTCCTTAGTCTATCTCAAAGTTTCAGGCCTTAGAGGCCAATTATGAAGTTGGAGAGGCATTCAAGGACCAATCCACTCACAGTGAGTCCGGGGCTCACGGCACCTGCAGATGAGGGGATGAGCTGAGGGATTACGAGTACAGGCCCAGGACTAGTGTTTGGGAACAGGAAGTTCCAGAAGTCACTGATGCAGGAAACTCTACCCCCACCCTCTGGTAACCCTGAACACTTATATACATTATTGTTGCTTTTAAAATGCATATTATTGTCACCTCCAAATCTGTCAGAAAGTAAAGCTTGCCAATATTACCTCATTGCCGCCTTAAAATCCACTACTGAAACTCATTAATGTACAAGACCAAGTTGGGCTCCGCCAAACAACCACCCTGTGCAAAGTACAGAGTAGTTGCTCAATTAATGTCTGCTTGCTGACAGGAAGGAGCATTCTCCAGCTTTCTTTGATGACCAAGCCAATATTTCTGGCATTGCTTCTTGATTTAAGACTACAGATGCCCCAACGTGATTCCCTTCCTAGAGAGGGAAGAAGACTGAGATGGCAGATGGCTAGTCAGGAGGCCAGGACTCCCAAACTGTCTGAATGCTGTCCTGTGGCTGCAAAGAATGCAGCCAGGCTAGCCTGAACACACTTTCAAAAGCTATTTCTACAACTGTACTATCGAGCCTCTTGACAACCTTTGGAGGACAACTTCTCTCACTCATTCACTCATTCAATAAATAGACAAAGTAAAAAACAAATATAAAACAAAGTCATCCCTGGAACTCTAACCTACCCAGTGTCTGTGTACTGCTACAACATCGGAATGGCCTGAGTTGAACACCTGGCCACCCCCACCCTGAGCAGGAGGCTCAGAGAGGTGTATTTCTGTGGACTTTTCTAGTGAGCAAGGCAAATTCACCAGCAGAGTGTAAAGCCCTAGGATGGACAGACAGAGGGGTCTCTGCTTCTCCTGCTCATCCATTTAAGAGATGATTCTAGTACGGTGAAGGGTGGGGAAGGCCTTTCCCATTAAGTCACTGGTGACTTAAAAACCAAGTTTCATTTTCCAAACACTGTTATCTTTTCTTCTTCCTTCTACTCCCTGCTCCACAAATCCCATGTCCCCTATGGTTAGTACAGCTGCAGCTCCCTAGGGTTTCACCTGCTATAGCCTCAGTGCAGCTGTAAGAGAGCGTTATTTACTTCAAAATAGCTTTGCAAACCCATACACACTAGAGGGGGATAGATTCTCAGGGGAAGGGAAGGGAGGAGAAACTTGTCAGAAGGCAAAACAACAGCAAAAAGAAATTTCCTTGCTTTACCCACCTGCTACTCAGTCTCTTCTGGGTAGATGGCAAGCGGCTGGGGGGCAGGAACCACACCTGCTGCTTCCTTGAATCCACCCCTGCAACCATGCCCAAATTCTTAGCCCTGTGCTTTACTCCTTTCCATACAGGAGGAGCTAAAGTAAGTGTGATGTTTAGTTGTTCCAGCGATACAGAAATAAATATCTATTGTGATGCACAAGTAGTCATTCTTGAGCGTTCTAACTGCTTGCTTGTTAAGAAACATATATTTCCCCGGGGCCGGCCCGATGGCGCACTGGATACTGCGCCACTTGGGAAGCGCGGCGGCACTCCCGCCCGAGGGTTCGGATCCCACATACAGACCGGTTCCCGCTCACGGTCCGGTACGGGGGCAACACTGAGGGTTGCGATCCGTTGCCGGACACGGAAAAAGACAAAAGACAAAAAAAAAAAAAGAAAAAAAGAAACATATATTTCCCCAAACCTGGTGACTCCAAATCGCTAGAAGAGGAGCCTGGGAATCTGTATTTTTACTAGTACTCCAGCTGATTCCTATCAGCAAGTTGGGGAAACACCGAAAGAACCACACTTTTTTTTTTTTTCCTTTTTGTCTTTTTTCGTGTCCGGCAACGGACCGCAACCCTCAGTGTCGCGCCCGTACCGGACCGGGACCGGCAACAGGATCGCAACCCTCGGTGCTGCGCCCGCCCGTCGCTCAGCCAATGAGCGGGAACCGGTCTGTATGTGGGATCCGAACTCTCGGCGGGAGCGCTACCGCGCTCCCAAGCGGCACACTGTAGCACTGCGCCACCGGGCCGGCCCAGAACCACACTTTATAGTCAGAGCAACCAGGTTCAAATTCCAGTTTGGGAACTTTTTAGCTGTCTAACTGGAGTCTCAGTTTTCTCATCTGCAAAATGAGAATGATAATATTTACTTTGCAGCATTACTTAAAGGATTTTAAAAGCCATTTAAAGAGAATAACAAAGGTTTTCCCTAAATGTTTTTTCCCCTTTATCCTGAAGATACTGGGGAACTATTTAAAGCTTCTGAGCAGGTCATGTCCAGATTGTTGCTTTCGCTTCAACCCTCTCTGCAACACCCAGACAAATGTTTGCCCAGCCTCTTCTGTAACACCTCCAGTGGCAAAAGATCAGATCTGTTATCTCCGGAAGCAGTTCATCCCATTTTCAGAGGGTTTTAATCATTAGCTCTTTCTTCCTTAGGCTGAGCTGAAATCTGCTTTGGGTGAAAGAACAAATCTAATCCCTTTTGCACATGATAGGGTGAGGCAATTAACTCTGATAAGGCAAGTGAGGAGAAGGAGGAGGTGGGGAGGGGAGTCCATTTTGAACATGCTGCTTGTTTGAGGCACTGGGAGGGCAGCTTTCTTTATGCACATGTCCAGCAAGTAATGGATATGCAGGCCTGGAGTTCAGTGAAGAGATCAGGGATGCCATTTACACAATGATAGGATTCGAGGCTGTGAAAATAAATGACATTGCCATTTAGGGAGCAGAGCTAACAAACGGTATTGAGGAATGGTCAGCAAGGTAGGAAGAGAGCCTTTAAAGAAGAAAGCAGGTAATTCGTGAAAACAAATGTGGTGAAGAGGTCAGACCAATGTCAGAGGGCCAGTGAACCAGTCATTGTATTTGTTGACTAAGAGGTCACTGCTGATCCCTGACAGAGAGTTGGGCTTCTGCTCTTCTAGAGCCTTCGAGAGCTGCCTGGAACTGCACCACCACACTGAAAAGCAGATGCACACTTCTTTTCAGGCTAGTGAAAGAGAGGTGATTTGAAGAAGTAGCAGCAGCAAGTACAGACGACTTCGACATTTCCCAACTTGGATGTTAAGACAGGTTTCTCCAAAAAAGGCTGCCATATTCCTATCTTTGGGGGAAATACTGCCTAGTACAGTCCCTCTTATTAGTCACAGTAAAGAACCTTACTTTTCTCTGTTTAAGCCTGCATTTGCCCAACTTACTAAAGCACCGATTTTTCACACAATACTTACTACATCTTGAGGAACTAGCGTTTCCTGGCACATAATTTGGCAAATGCAGTGAGGAAAAGAAGAGAGACAAGACAATAGTTTAAGGAATTGTTGGTATCAAGGGAATTTTTTTCTTTTTAAGAATGGAAGAAATTTAAATATGTTTACATGCTGAAGAAAAGGAACCAAGTGTAGAGTGAAAGGCCAAAAACCAGAACAGAGGGAAGAGAGCAAGCCCGGTTCTGATAAAGGGGTTAACATAGCAAAGGACCTTGGCTCACTGCTTTAGCCATAAGACATTTATTTTCCATGATTAAGTCTAATGATCACAAATCATTGCTATTCTAAACCATATTTACTTTGCTCAGAAGATACAGATGTTATCTAGACAAGGTTAAGGGTAGATTATATAAACTGATTCACTAGAAACAGAAAGTATTCCTTGCCTGGGCCAGAGAAGGGTATTCTAGATTGGGAACCAATGCCCCACTCCCCATGCCCAGGCAGGGGGAACTCTAGCACAGGATAGGCGGAGAGGGGAAATCTAAAAATAAAGCTCTCTGAAGAAACTGTCTTGCCTAGAGAGCAGCTTCCCACGCACACTGAGTGCCACATCTGCGGGGGCTAGAAGCATGGGAATGGAACAATCCTGACCAAGTCACATAAGTATTACCCATTTTGGGGCGGGGGGTGACAGCACATTACTGATTCCCCCCATCAGAGCCCCAGCTAGTCTAAGCTGCAGACCTGGAGCAACGGCTTTAGTGACAGAAAACAGGACTTCCTTTTCCAGGAGACTGGAAAGATGGCCAATGACTAGTCCAGCCTTCCTACCATTCTCCTCCCATCACAGTGGGAGGTGAACACAGCAAATGCTCTCAACACACAAGGAATGGAGTTGAAGGTTCACTTTAGAAAAGAACATGAAGGGTTCTAGTGGGCTTCAGGCTCAGAGATGACCCCACTCCCTGCAGTAGGGTCAGGGACTACAAACTGGGGAAAAAGAAAAGCAAGCACCTTGAAAAGAACTGCAATTAGCATTGACATCAGTTTGCTGTCATCATCTCAAACCTCAAGGACAGAGCAGTTGTCAGGTTGCCAGGCAACTAGCAAATGTAGCCTCCCTGCCCCCAGCAGGAATCAGAGGCCACTAAAAAAAGTATGACCCAAGAGTTCGATATAACCCCACACTTAAGCATTAAAACACCACCACAGATACTTCTGGCTCAGGGTAGTAATCCCCACCATCTCTTTCCCTAAGGGTTTTAACCTTGAGGAGATACAATGTACTTGCACCAGAGTGTTAGAGTTTTGCCAAGAAACCAAGGCAGGAAGAAGGAAACTATCTCTAATTCTACAAGGAGTCCATAGTGTTTGTACATAGGTTTGTACTTTGACCTGACAAACTATGCCTCAAGGGTCAGAGGCTCACCCTTGGTCACTATCTTGGAATAGCTTTCAGCAACAATACACTCAATGCTATATATCTGTTGCTTCCGCCTCCCTTCCTAGGGAACATACACCCTCCTGTCCCATGATTCATAGATATAGCGACCAGTGCTGCGGGTGGTGAGGGGGAATGGAAACAGAGTAAAACACCCAGAATGAAGCAACTTGTCAGCTGTTTGGTCTCTTAAAAGAGAACCTGTACCAGAACATTGTGATAGTTGATATGCTCAGATACAAATCCTGATGTCTATTACGCATATGTGGAAGGGGATGGGGGGGGGGGGGCCAAGTTTTCCCCTCAAAGCACAGACTGCAAGCAAAGTACTTCGAACATTCGAGTGCTATTTGAATGCTGACTAGCAACAATCACCCAACAGTCTTTTACAATTAGAGCAAACTGAAATTTTCCCATACTGAGTCATTCATGAGAGAAAAGGAAGAAGCCAGCTCACAAAAGGGAGGAGATACTGACCATAAAATACACAACCTGAGCATACAGTGAGAAGTGTTATTATTTTAGTACGGGGAGTACAAACTCCCTGCCCCACTAGTTAAACAAGAAGGGCTGGGTTGGCACAGAGCTCCCCTTGCCCAGCAGAAGGCCTGGTGCTCAGAAGGGCAACTTACCTGACATACAAGGACCTCTTCTCACTTGTTCGGAGGGACCCAGACCCAGAGCTCATGCTGCTGTTCATCATTTGTTCTCGCAAGTCATGTATCTTTGATTCAAAGCGACTGTACTCTGTCAGAGACACAAGGGAAAAGACAGGAAAAGAATGAACCCAAGGAGCTCCCCTGAGCCTGTGTGCCAGTGGCCAAAGAGCCAGGACACCTGGCTTCAAAGCAGCCAGAGCCAACCCAGTCAATCTTCGCTTTGATAAGCAGAGTCCCTCCTCTAAGCACAGACAGACTTCTCTCCACCCCCAGACTAATAAAAGGAAAGAATGCACCTGAAAAAAGAGTAGCATTTGGGCATGTCAAATGAAAAAACTTTTATCTGCCTCAAAAATCTCACTGATACTTAAAAAAATAACAACTGAAAACAAGTTCCAGTACAGCCTTTCTAAATCTTTAGAGCAGGCACTAAGACCCTAGGAGAGCAGATGGGAAAGACGACTTCCCCAAAAAGCCTATTGCAGAGAACAGATGGCTCTGAGACGCAGGGTGGAGGGGCTGGAAAGGACCCGAGGCTATTATATCATTGTTAGACAAGGAAGACCATTTTTTTCGGGATGACTTTTTTTGTGTGTGGGGGTGGGGTAGGGGTGTGGGATACTGGAACCCAGTACAAAGGTAAAAGACAAACCTCACAACCATATGAGGAACATTAAAGCTCTCCTGAGTTATTTCCCTTTTAACAAACAGCCTCTTTGGCTTCAACGACAATTAAACATTAAAACAAATTCTCCCAAGCCTAGAAGTCTGCTGACACCTGTCACCTCCAAAATCACCTAGCCAGTGAGATCATAAGCCCATGCCCAGCCCTGTAGCCCTTGAAACCATCACAACAGCCCTGGAACAGCCTTATCAATCCGGAAGAAAACCTGATACAGGAAAATTAACTCTAGCCATACAATTATTACAAAAGGTTTTTTATAGGGCTGCTTTGCTGTGGCATTCTTAGTACATTTAAAAATATGATATTCACACTTACCCCCCCACACACACACGATTACACGTTTTTAAGGTCTATATAACTGCTGCATAAAATGGGGTATAGTTAAGGTACAGGCTGTGGAAATGGCAAAAAAAACAGGCATACTTCACTATGACAAGCTGATTTTAAAGGAAGTCAAAATTTATACTCGGGGTTGAAGGTTGGGGAACTGCTTTGAAAAACAAACACACTTCCCGGGGAAAAAATTCCACAAAAACATTTTCATGCACCATAGAGGGCTGGCAAGAAGCATCCCCACCTAGTCTGTATGACTCTACAGGAGAAAACAAAACACCTGTTCCAACACCTGACGCTCCCCCGTCCCTCAGCAAAGCAACTTGACCTTCAGCTGGTAAAGCCTAAAGAAGAGGGAATGGAGTTCTAAGTCACACAAACAGCCTTACCCCAGCAAAGTTTCTTTTTGTTCACCTTGATATCAATGAAGCCAACTGGTTAAATTCATGTGCTCTTTCATTCATCATGCACTGGTGTCATGGTGATTTGTCCTCATTACCTACTCCCGTCCCTGAAATCTTGGAGGAAGCAGTTAAATCACTGACTCACTCATTAAATGTTGGGGGACAAAAGAGAAACAACAGATGGATAATGTCCCTGTTCTGAGGGTAACAAGGCAACACATCAATACCAATGAGGTGTCCCAATCTAAAGGTAGAGGGTGGTGACTGATTTGTCATAGAAGCCCTGGAGTGCCCGAGGTCACAGCAGCAGGCCAGTCAACCTCTAGAGACTCGCTGGGCACTGGCCCCAGCCCAGGGCTCAGCCCTCTACCCTGGTCGGGGATCATTCCTTTCTGGCCCTCCTCTGAGCTCACCAGTGTCTGACCAGGCAGCCCTTTCTTGGGGAAGATAAGTGAAAGACAGAACTATACATTGAACCCAAAACAAAAATACACCCAATCTGTCCTTAAGCTGTTTTTCCCCTCTCGAAACTTCTTTATATATTCTCTTCTTTGGAATTGACTTGCCCGCTGAACTCCAACTCAACAGCAGGTCATGGCAGTTGCTTAGTAACTACGTTTCTTTAAAAAATCCTTTAAAAAACAACCACCAAACCACCATTTCCTCAAAGCTCCTAATCCAAGGTTGGTAATTCTGGGCCAGAGGGCCCACTTAAAATAGACAACAGAAAGAGAACAAAGATATTATTTTAAGGAATCCACTTTTTGTTTTTACATGTGCTGCTAAGATTTCAAATTTATTAAATTGTATTTTATTCATTTTTTCCCATTCAGATGACCCCCTAAGTGTTCCAGCCACTCATCAGTCTCTGGCTTCTATTTGTAGAATTATCTAATGTCCACTAGGCACAGAGGAGCCTCTGAATAAATGATTGCTGGGTAACTGAGGAGCAAATTAGAACTGTGCCCAAGTCGAAGCTTCTGTTCTCAAACTAATAAACCTAATGGTTTATTTAACTGATGGCTGCCAGCTTCACTGAGGTCTTGGAAAGGTAGTTAAACCATTCCCATTTACTTTTGTTCCTGAGGTTAATTGTTGGGAGCAACTAGGGTTTGTTTTTTTATCAGCACCGCACTCTCCCGAGTGAGCCACGGGCCGGCCCCGGGTTTGTTTTTTTAAACACCCTTTTGAGATGTTAATAGCCCACAATGGGCATCTAGTTAACAGACTTTGGATACAGCAAAGAAAAAAAATCCTAACAAAAACTGTTTAGAATAGACAAGATAGACGGTACCTCACCTTAATATTAGAAGTATCATTTTCCCGGGACAAAAGCCTCACTTAAAAAGCATTTGAGGGCCGGCCCGGTGGCGCACTGGATAGTGCGCAGCTTGGGAAGCGCGGCGGCGCTCCCACCCGAGGGTTCGGATCCCACATACAGACCGGTTCCCGCTCACTGGCTGAGCGAGGCGCAGGAGCGACGCCGAGGGTTGCAATCCCGTTGCCGGTCCCCGTCCGGTACGGGGGCAACACTGAGGGTTGCGATCCGTTGCCGGACACGGGGAGAAAAAAAAAAAAAAAGCATTTGAACTCTAAGACTACACGACTTACCAAGGTCCCTCATTCTCTTCCACTCATAACTAACGTAGACATTGCTGGAGGGCATCTCCTGGGCTCAAGTGCCTGCCTAGGAAGCCCATCTGACAAGTCTCTAACCCACAGGGACCACTTCAAATAGGCTACTTTAAAGAAGCAACACTTATTATTACTAAAATCTCAAGTCAATTAAACTACACTTTTTAAATTTTTTCCCATTCAGGTGAACCCAACCATTTGTGACCCACAAAGATATCCACAGTGAGTCATCCTCTGCTCTATCAGTTCCCTTTTGCCAGTTGCGAATCACAGAGAGAGAAAACAAGAGGGGACATAATCAGGCATCAGCAACAAAACAGGATTTCTCACGACCACCTGGGGTGCCTCTAAAAGATGTCTAGAAGATCAGGATTTTGAATCCCACCCCAGACACACTGACTCAAAACCTACAGAGTGGGGCCCAGGAATCTGCATTTTAATGCACATCAAGGTGATTCTGATGCCCAGTAAGGTCTGAAACTGCTGGTCTTGACTTACAGAATTGAGTTTTATTTGTTTTGTTAGTTCAGAGAAAAGA
Source organism: Galeopterus variegatus (assembly GCF_000696425.1). Lineage (NCBI taxonomy): Eukaryota > Metazoa > Chordata > Mammalia > Dermoptera > Cynocephalidae > Galeopterus > Galeopterus variegatus. The sequence continues at coordinate 152,936 of NW_007728264.1, read as the reverse complement.
TAAGGCAAGGATCCTGCAGTGTCTCAAAAGGAAGGCAGGGCAAGAGGGTTGGAAAGCTCTCAAAAATAAAATTTGGCAATACTTGTACAAATGCAAATTCCATGGGAAAGTGCTAAAGAGGCCACTGTCCAATGTGCCTGGAAAGAAAGCTGATGAATTTACATCTTTTTAAATTACAAAAGTAACACATGATTTTTAAAAATCTTTAACTTTTTAAAGACATTTCTATATCATTTCCCCATCCCAATACCCAAAGTAATCACTGTTAGTATTTTTAGTATTCTTCCAGACTTACTTACATGTATATATTGTTTACATACATGCACTCACAACTCACAAACATATGTTGTTCATTCTGATATGTCATGGAAACCCATTCATGTCAGTACATAGAGATCGATCTCATTCTTCTTAATAGCTGCAGAGCATTCCATATTATGGATACGCCATAATGGTCATCTCCCGATACATTTTTGGGCCGGCCCATGGTTCGCTTGGGAGAGTGTGGTGCTGATAACACCAAGGCCACAGGTTCGGATCCCTATATAGGGATGGCCAGTTCGCTCACTTGGGAGAGTGTGGTGCTGACAACAAACACCAAGTCAAAGGTTAAGATCCCCTTACCGGGCCATCTTTAATAAATAAATAAATAAATAGATAGATAAACCGTTTAAATTTTTAATATTACAATCAATGCTGCATTGCACATTTGTTTTTGTTTTGGCTGTGGCTGGTATGGGGATCCGAACCCTTGACCTTGGAGTTACAACACCTCACTCTAACCAACTGAGCTAACTGGCCGGCCCTGCATTGTGTATTTGCATGAGCATTTCTACAGCATAGGTTCCTAGAAGCAAAACTGCAGGTCACATTATACGCACATTAAAAACTTTGATTGGTACTACCAAATTGAACCCCAACATTCTGAAACCTTTCTGACTGTAAGTGAGGATAAACTACCCTTCTAAAGCTTCCAGCAGCTTTTCTGTTTCTGAAGAGGGGGTGGCAGAATTTACCTTTGAGGGCAGATTGATCGTTTGTTTGGGGGAAAAACACTTTTAATGAGACTTTTGGTTATAATAAAGTAAAGCCAAGATTTTATTCTGGAATGGACAAAGAGCAGCTAAAATGTTCTCTGCATAATAATGAAAAAGGCTGTCCTCCTGGTGGGTGGAGTTGTTCCTCTCTGGGTTAGGCCTCAGCCCACGAGTCTTCTTTCTCTCCCTCTTTCCCTGGTGCTGTTTCTCAACTCAGGGTTTCAGTCTCCACCTATATGACACTGTGTCTTCATCTAGAAGTACCTACCTCTAGTTGTGACCAGTTTGCCGGCACCCGGACACATGAAAACCAAGGTTTTCATCCCTCAGGCCAAAACTCCCTGTTACTGTAAATGTCACCCCCGTCCCCTGCACACAACTGCTATGTTTCTTCCTAATCTCTTCCTGAATGCATCTCTTTCTTTCTAACTTTCGTTGTCATTGCCTTACTGTTGATTTTGCCTCTTAATTTTTCTCTTTCTTTACCCTTGATTTAGGACACATTGTGTCATCTCTTCTCTGGGTCATTGCTATTTGCTCAAATGAGTCTTGTGCTCCTAGGCTTTCCAAACTCTAATCCAGCTTAGATTCTTATTTGAAAAACCTTCCTAAAATTTCAATTTGTAGCCCCCGTCCAAGTATCTATAATAACTCAACAGCAACTAAAGAATATTACTTTGATATCTCAAGTAAACTTTTAAGGACTGCTGAAACAATCCTCCTGTCATGTCCAGCCTATCTGTCCCATCTCTCATTACACAGATCCTCTTTTGAGGCAGGCTGCCTGGAACTCTTGAACACAACATTTCTACCTGTTATTCCCTGGCTACTGGAATTTTCTCTCCTGCCTGACACTGAACATCCTTTATGTCCTGTTCACCACTTTTCTTTCCTCATCCTAGAAGTTTTATTCATTCACTTACTCATATATTTACTGAATAGCTACTATGTGCCAGGCACTGTGCTGGCTGCTGGGAATATAATGGTAATCAAAACAATCCCTAGTGATTACAATCACAAAACAAACAACTATTTAATTTAAATTCCAATTCCAATTTCTATGAAGAAAATGCTAAGAGAGAAACTAAAAGGGTGACCTAACCTACTGTGTGTGTGTGGGCAGGGGGTGGGGAGTGGGGGTGGGGGTGGCAGTTAACAAAGGTTTCCCTGAAGAAGTGACATTTAAGCTGAGTCCAGGGGAAGGCGGGTGATGGTGAAGAAAGCATTCCAAACAGAAGGAACAGCATTATGTGAGCGTACAAAACGTATGAAACACAGAGAAGTGAGAGGATACTGGCAGATCAGACTAAAAGGTAGGCAGGGGTCAGATCGTACAATGCCTTATACTATGGTAAGGATATTTGCTTTTATCCCAAGAGTAATGGGAAGAAGCCATTGAAATACTTTAAGGAAAGGAACGACGATCACGGGAGTGTGTGTGTCACTTTGGCTATTGTACGGATAATAAGTGTGGTGTGTCCCACCTCGATTTAAGTTTCTTGACAGAAGAGGACCATGCTTTCTATTTTTCGGTATTTCCCACAGCCTAGTATAATAAGTAGCCCCTGCTTTTACAGCATCCAAATCAACTAGCCCTCCAGCATCTGCTCAAACATGTCCAATGCCGGGAAGCTCTCTAATTCTGAATTATTAGACGACACTATTCAAGAGAAAATTCTTAGATTGAGGGCCATCTCTTCTGTCAGCAGGTCCTAATTTTGGCGTTTAAAACAGCATAAAACATGATGGCTTCTCTTTCTCATAACAGTGTGAAGGAACAGTTTAAAGAAGGCTGAAGACCTGGAAAAGCCTGGAGCAGGTTCCAAGACTACTGAGTAAGACTGAATAGAGGTAGAATGCGAACAGGGGAAGGGAAAGTGATGGCAGGCTGGGGGCCAGATTGTAAGAGCTTGACTTTTCTTATGAGGCTACAGGAACCATTGTCAAGTGTTTAAATAGGAAAGTAATACAATTAGAACTAGGTTCAGGGGAAAATTATTCTAGGAGTTTAATACAGACTGGAGGCCAGAGGGACAGAAAACAGAGACCAGGAAGCTATAGACAATAATTTCAAAAGCGTGACATAGTATGGGAGCAAAGAGGTTAGAAAGAAGGGACAAGAATCAAGAAATATGTTGGAGCTAGGAGAGATAAAATATGACATCTGATCAGATATAGGGTGAAAAAAGATCAATGGCAACGCCTGAGTTTTTTCCTGGAAGACCAGGAAAAGGTGGGATAATATCAGCCGTATTGGAGAATGGCCATGATGTCCTTAAAATAAGTTATCTCTTCTCCAAGCTAAATATTGCTACTTCCTTAATCATTCTTCATCTAGTGCCCAGAATTTTTGGTGATGTCATTTCCTTTCCTAAACTATAAGCTCCTTGATGTGCTTTTTGTTCTCTTCTCAAGTTTAGTGTGGTGATCTGTGCCCCTGTTAAATCCACAAATTTCTATTGAATGTGTTAACTCAATATAGAGACCTGACAAGACAAACCTGAACTCTGTAATTTCCAAATTCTGGCTCCTTAGGTACAAATGGAAAAAAAAGAAATACAAACATTCTCCTTCCACCCACCCAAACATGCTTTAAAATGACCAACAAGACCACAAACCACTTCTGCAAAACACTGACATGTCAGAAGTTTCAAGATATAGTTAGCCCAATAAAGCATTCATTGTAAGGGGACTGAAACTACAGTTTTCACTAATGCAGACTGGACACATGCCCAAGTCTCCAAATCCATCTCCCCTCTAAGACTTTGCTCTTAAATCCATCTGACCTTCCTAATGACAGAAAAATGGTCTGCTAAGAATAAAAAATTACATTTGTCATTAATTTGGAAAAGCTGAAAGGTGCTCAGTTTCTCAACTATATTAAGTTTATTTGGTCCTATTTGATTATAGACAGGAAACAAATATTAGCAACAAAGGGCACTTATTCTGCATGCAGTATAGACTACCAACGATTCAAATGAAGATATTAAAAGAGAAAAGCCACAAAACAAAATAAAAGCCATGCTTATCAAATTTGGAAATGACGACAACACTGGGGAGACAACTGGGTGACAGACTTTAGACACACAGATTGTGACATGTAGGAACAATCACAAGATGCAAATAAAAATAAAGTAAAATAGAGAATTGTAACTTCCTGACCTTGAGTTCCCACACAAATACTGAGTAGGGAAGACACAGCAGAATAATGCTCATGTTTTGGTTGACTATAAACTCAAAATAAATCAACAGCTGCTCACAAAGCTCATCCATTCTTATGGAAGTGCACGCATTCAAATCAAACTAACACAGCCCTCATTTGCTATTTGCTGAGCTGCCCTGAGGCTCAAAGGAATCACCAATTGTGAAAAATTACAGACCTCTGGTGGAAGTGAAGTTACAACCTCAGAAAAGAGTCACAGATTTTGATGAGTGTGAATTGTGTTTTAGTTTTCTACAGTTGCCTTTGGAGTATAAACCCTCAGGATGCTTCTGAATTACAAATGTCTGTCCCAACACTATGGCTCACTATGGTTTTCAAAAGAAATGAATGGACCTAAAAGAAAAATACATCCATCAGAAAGATACCTGTTAGTATGTAGTAAGTATATGAATTACCAAATATCACAAACTTATTTCTAGGAATCACAAACTTGTCTCTATAAAAATAACTATGAATCCTATTACTTGGGTTAGTTTCTAATTATGGGTCCACTATTTAAAGAATCCAACAACTCTAAAACTAAACAATTTCTAAGGTCCTTTCTAATCATGATATAATTATTATTTCATGACCAAATCAATGTGGTCCATAAGGTATCAAACCTAGGACTAGCTTAATTTTTTTTTTATATATAACCTAGAAGCAGGAAATCTTCATATCTGCAAATAATCCTAAACACTTGGGTCAAAAAAATCAAATCAAGTATAAACTGCAAAAACTTTTTTTCTTAAGGTTATGTGAGAGGACAGGAAAGTAGTATACAGGCCTCAATATGGGCAAATACTGCCTGAAGAAAAATAATTTCAGCTCTTCTTTTAGAACAATGGCTCAGAACTATGACTAACCCAGAACAGAAACCTGGGTGTCATTGTTCTGGTCCCTGCACTGTCACAATGTGCTTCCTCAGCCATACACACACATAACCAGGGTTCTGGATAGCATCCTGAAGGATATTGGGAATAAAACAAAAAACAAGACATGACAGATCAGCACGCCATTAAAAACTCCAGTTTATCCCCATTGACTGGATGTTTCTGTCACCCAAACAGCTTAGTGAGGATGCGAAAGTGCTATCTGATATAAAGGTTTCATTACATTCAGCCACCTGGTCTGCAGTAAGTGGAATGAATAATACTTTGATCTCACATCAAGCTAAGAAAAAGTATTCACAGGAGCTTGCTATTTGGTTTTTCTCACCTATTCCGGATCACCCAGCAGATGAGGGTAAAAGCCTCAAACAGGGCCTCTTCTCTATCTCAAAGGAATTTCACGTAGCATATTCAAATGAAAGACTAACAAAGCCTTTGGCTCCTTTAACCCATAAGCCAAAGTATATGTAAAGACTACCCCCAAGACAAAACCTTATTCAGAAAACATGAGAATGAAGACAGACTTACACCTTTTTCCTGCTCTCAAGGTAGTGGATATGTTTGTTTAGAACAATCTTTTCCACTTAACAGAAATGCTACAAAGCTTGCCAACTAAAGTTAATGTAACCAAATTCTTTGTTTTACCAGGTCAATGGAGAGTCAAAATTCAAATGTTTTTCACAGTAGTCACTCCCACAGGATCACAAACTCTCTATCAATCTTTATTGGAGTATCAACTGAATCTCTTTTAGGTCAAGTTTCTGTCTAAGGAACCCAGAAAATGGGAGCTAGAGAAAGACTCCTATCTCGTTTATGGCTGTCAAAACATCTGCGGTCAACTTTCAGGAACAGATAATCGCAGAGTAAAATATTAAAGAACAGAATAAGAAACCCAAAATCCAAATTGTGTGTGTGTGTGTATAAAAGAGTTTTATTTATAATAAAGGTGGTATTTTAAAACAGCAAGAATAAATGGTACTGAGGTTATTTCTTAACATTTGGAGCAGAAATTAAGTTAGTACCCTACCTTACATTATAATAAACTCCAGGAAGGTTAAGGGTTTAAATGCAAAAACAAAAACATTACGTAGCTAGAATAAAACACAGGTGGATATTTATTTGCTCTCAGGGTAGGGAAGGTCCTTCCAAACCTAAGGGCAGAGGCAAAATACACAAAACATTAATAGATTTGACTATATAAAAACATAAAATTTCTATACATCAAGATAAAGTAAAAAAGCAAACTACATACTGGGGAAAGTCTTTGCAATATATATGACAAATAATTAATAGTCTAACTGTATTAAAGCTTTTATATATCAATAGGAACTGATGAGTACACCCCAATAGGAAAAAGGGGAAAGGGTATAGACAGGCAATCCACAAATAAATTACCAATAAACACTCACACAAAAATGTTCAATTCTATTATTAACAAAAGAAATACAAATTAGATAAAAACATTTTTTAACCTATTGAATTTGTAGATTGTCTTAAGAAAATAAAACTTTATGTCAGTGAGAATCTTTAAATAGACATTCTTATACTGCCAGTGGAAGTGGAGGCCAATTTGGCAAAATGTATCAAAAGCTTTAAACATATTCATACCCTTTGACCCAATAATTCCACTTAAAGGAATTTACCCTGAGTAAATAATCGCAGATTCACAAAAACATTGTACAAGGATATCCAAAGTATTTTGTATAAGATCCAAATATTGGAAACAACCTAAATATCCACCAACAGGGAATAGCACACACATGATGGAATATTATTTAACTACTAAAAACCATTTTCTCAAAGAATATATAATAACCTGGGAAAATATTCATGAATATGCTACGTTCATGGACAGAATAAAAACTACTTAAATACAATAATTCTATTTTTGAAAGATACATACATATTATATGGTATGTAAAATAGAAATATATAAAAATTTGGAGGGAAATACACATACAACAGTGGTGTTCTCTGCAGGTAGTTTTACAGATGATTTGAAAATTTTTACTTTGCATTTTTCTGTATTTTCCAATTTTCTACCAATCTAGATGTAATACTTTCATATTCAGGAGAAAATAAATATAATTTGAGGGGGGTAGGAAGGCAGACGACTAAACAGGACAGGCGCAAGGACAAACCAGCACACATATGCACTCGCAACTTCCCTACACACTGCTCCTGGCTCATTAATCATTTTCTTCCATGACTGATCATTCAACAAGTTTGAGACAAATCCACTTAAATGTATTATCACTATTATCGCCCAGACACCTTATCCAAAAGTAGACCAAAAAATATTGTCAATGCCTTGCTGACATCTAGATATGTCACATGTACTATATTTCCCTGATATACAGTCCAGTAACCCTGTCCATCTAGACAATTTCGCAAGTCCAACATGACTTGTTTGACCTTGGCGAACCAATACTAGTTCCTAGTGCTCACCACTTCTTTTTCTGAGTATTTACAAAACAACTCAATAATCTAGTCTGGAATTTAACCCAAGACTTGCAAAATTCTCTTTCTCCTTTTTGAAAACCCGAAGGACATCTATCCAGATCCCTAATGTACATATTTATACAAAATATATTAATTTTCTTCTTTTGGTCTATTCAAACTTTTTATCACTTTATTTCATCAAGTAGAAAAATCACAAAATCTCTAGGGCCCTTACCTTTTAAAGATAACTAAATTCGGTGAAAAGTAAACAAAAGTCCATTTCAAGAGGATGAAAGCCTTATCAGAGGAAAGAAAATGGGAAGACATGATCCTTATTAAAGCAAGATTGTTACTAGCTCAAGACTCTGTGATTTAATGAGTCTAGGTAAAAATAGGAACTACTTGTAAGTTGAATTCACAACTCACTTCCACTTATCTAACACAGAATTTGAGTTAGAAGAAACATTAGAGATCATTTTACACATCAGAAAATTGAATCCCTAAGAGGTAGGTTGATTACTTAAAAGATAAAGTCAGAACTAGAACCCAGGGCCTTGGCTCCTCTGCCAAGGTTTTATATAAACTATATATACAGATTATATATATACTGTATATATAGATTATATGTATATATTCTTACAGAAAGAGCACAAAACCAGTATTTTTTAATTTCAGTGACCCAAATTATTCTACCTCTTCTATTTCTCTATTTAAAACAATAAAACAATACCCTATTGTGGAATATAAGATTAAAGCTTTAAACAAAGCAATAGTGTCAATATGAGTCAAGATTTCAACAAGCAACACATCAAATTAAAAAGTAATACTGAAAAGCTATAATTAAAGAAATAATTCATTCTCATTACTACATATTATTCTAATCATTCTACCCCAGACACCAAAGCTCCTAAGATTTTGCTTCAAACTATCTAACAAGGAAAGAAAGTGCCTGTCTAGCTAGGTTCTGAATGATTTTCCAGATCTAACTACCATTGTCCTTGGGCTACATGGAATACAGAAAAGTCCAGCACAAACACACACATCTATGTATGAAGTTCAGGTCCAGGGGGCAAAACTGAAAGAAGGCTTAACTTTTTTTTTTTCTTCTAAGTTTACAAAACAGGGTGGGTCTAAAAGGGTGTAGCCACTTTGGGAAAAAGTCTGGCAGTTCCTCAAAAATGGTAAACATTGAGTTACTTTATGACCCAGCAATTTCACTCCTAGGTATATAACCAAGAGAACTGAAAACATATGTTCACACAAAAACTTGTATATGAATGTTCATAGCAGCACTATTCGCAGCAGTCAAAAGCTGGAAACAACCCAAATGTCCATTAAATCAAGAACAGATAAACAAGATGTGGGATAGAATGGAATATTATTCAGCCATAAAAAGGAATTAAGTACTGATACCTGGTACAACATGGATGAACCTTGAAAACATTATGCTAAGTAAAAGAAGCCAGATACAAAAGGCCACATGTTGCATGATTTCATTTATATGAACCAGCCAGAATAGGCAACTTTAAGGAAACAGAAAGTAGATTAGTAGTTGCCTAGGGCTGGGGGGAGAAGAAGAGTTGGGAGAAAACAAGGAGTGACTGCCAACTGAGACGGCTTCTTTTTGGGGTAAAAATATTCCAAAATTGAGTGTGGTGACAGCTGCCCAACTCTGAAAATTCTAAAAACTGTTGAATTGTACATTTTAAATGGGTGCATTGTATGGTATGTGAATTCTATCTCAATAAACTGTTTTTTAACAAAGGTGGTCCCTATCATTTTTATTAGGTCAACATTCCTAGCTAAAATTATCTATACCCAAGCCTTAAACCCCTCCAGCAAACACAGCAATAAGAGTGAGAGGTAGTTATCCTCCTGGTTCCTTCTAATCACCTGGGTAATAACATAGTTGGTTTGCTCCGGTCTCAGGTCAATTTGGAAACAGGGTGAGAATCAAATCAGAGAACCAAGCAAACCAAAACTGAACAGGAAACAATACGCACATGAAATGATGCTCAAGATCATTAGCCATCAGGGAAATGCAAATCAAAACCACAATGAGATACCGCTTCACACCCACCAGCATGGCTAGAATCAAAAAGACTGACAAGTGTTGGGGAAGATGTGGAGAAATTGGAACCCTCACACGCTGCTGGTGGGAATGTGAAATGGTGCAGCTGCTGTGGAAAGCAGCTTGGCCATTCCTCAAAAGGTTAAACATAAGAGTTATTGTATGACCCAGCAACTCCACTCATAGGTATCTATATCCAAGTGAAATGTACACGTATGTTCACCCAAAAACTTGCACACAGATATTCATAGATCATTATTAATAATAGGCAAAAAGTGAAAACAACCCAAATGCCCGTCAACTTGATGGATAAACAAAATGTGGTGTGTGTATGTGTGTGCGTGTATATATGTATATATATATATATAGAGAGAGAGAGAGAATATCATTCAGCCATAAAAAGGAATGAAGTATTAACACATGCTACATACAACACGGATGAACCTTGACAATATTATATTAAGTGAAAGAAGTCAGTCACAAAAGACCATATACTATATGAATCCATTTATATGAAATGTCCAGACTGGGCAAATCCATAGAGACAGGAAGTAGATTAGTGGCTGCCTAGGATTGAGGGGAATGGGGAGGGGGGTGGGTAATGGCTA
>NW_007728264.1:137755-142608 GCF_000696425.1 Galeopterus variegatus | reverse complement strand
GGGGGGTAATGGCTAAAGGGTACAGGGTTGGTGAAAAATCTAAAATCGATTATGGTGATGGTTGTACAACTCTGTGAACATTCTAAAAACCAATGAGGTATACCCTTAAATGAGTGAATTATAAGGACATAAGAAAATGAAAGATAAATACGAGAGTACTTCAAAAAGTTCAGGGAAAAATAGAATTAAAAGATAATATGAATCTTTCCATGAACTTTTTGAAGACCTGTTGTACAATTACATTTCATGTGAAGAAATGAGAAATACCTACAAAAATGTATTGCACTAATATGTGTATATATATACATACACACACATACACACACACATATATATATTTGGGGGGGGGGCACTGGCCCCTAAGGGGACCGAACCCTTGACCTTGGTGTTACGACACTGCGCTCTAACCAACTGAACTAACCAGCCAGCTCTGCATTAATATTCTTAAGCCTGCACACATTTGTTATTAAGTCAAACAAACCTACTCCCACCTTTTGGCTTCTCCTGGGGTTCCCCCCACAATATCATTCTGTGGTAGTCTTCCTAAATACACTTTCCTTCTACGGGAGAGGGAGTCTCCCTCAAGCTTCCAGCAGCCCCTCTACCTCCGGGTTATTTCTTCTTTTGGAGCAGGAGTTTGTGGCCATCAAGACTAAAGAGCTAAGATTTGAGAGTTGGTTTTACTCCCTTTGTTAACAGCTTCTGGCACCTGAAGACTCTCAAGAGTGCAATCTTTTGCTGTGTCCAGATGCATCTGGGTAGGGAGAGGGGGCTCACAGCTTCCCATAGTGGCGGAAGATAGTTGTGGCCTAGTGACAAAAGCTCTGGATCTGAAGTTCTCAAGAAATCTGACTTTGAACTTTGAGATTCTGCCCTTTATTGGCTGTGTGATCCTGAGCAAGTCACTCAACCTCTCTGACCCAATTTCTTCATCTGTAAAATGGGGATTATACCACCTATCCCACAGGGATATCCTGAAGATTAATGCTTACAAAAGTATCTGGAACAAAGAGATACTCAATAATTCAGTTCAACAAACCATGTGCCAGGCTGCAGACTGAGTGTTGGGGACACAAAGATGAGCTGCCTTCAAATTGTTCACAGTGTAGAAATGCTACTAATGGGAATTCTTTTTCTTTCTTCCTTACCTTGTCCTTCTTTTGGGATGGCAATAGGAGTTTCAGAACTTTGACTCTTTGTCTTGGTATACTTTCACCTCTGTTCTCAAGAGTGATCATGCTGATAGGGTAGTAATTATGTTTACATCCTTCATTCTCAAACAAGGGGAGATGGGATGGTTACTTAAATGTTACGGGGAAAATATTCCCTTTACGCTCTTAAGTATTGTCAACACTGATCCCTAACCCTTCCAGGCCTTACCTGAAGGTGTTTCCACAGTGTAAGTATACTTACTCAGCACCTTAAAGTAAGTTATGGAAAAACTCTCATTCTCTCTCATTCCCTGTAACCCCAGCCTTCTGGATTTACATTCTAGTTGAAAAGACTGGTCACGAAGATCCGTTCCCAGTTTTACTACCTTAGTAACCAATTCCTGACTCACCTCCTGATTTTGAGATCAGGTTCTACTCTAAAAACCAAAGGGTTTTCAAAAAAAAAAAAAAAAACCTAGCTCAGTTCATAAACAGAGGCTGACACAAAGTAACCAGGGGCAAAATGTAGGCAGTCTCAAAATGTTATAATACGAAGCCCATCCTTCCCTTAGTGGAGCAATTCCACAAGTCACAGAAAAATATTTTTCATTTTAGAAGAGACTGGAAGAGAGCCTTTTCTAAGAGCCAGTTTTTAAAATTTTCAATTTGAATTTTAAGCAGGATTATATATGCCCAAGAACATCATGCTATTTTTAGCTAATAGGTAGGACTGCTATGTCCACAATCGTTTGGAGCAATCAGGAGTGAAACTATTATATAGCATCTCTCACTGTGGTACCTTATCATTCAGCACTTCTATTTCTACTTTAATATTTTCCAAAGCTTCGTCATAAAAACACTTGTAAAGCATCCATGCTAGGCACAATACAAAGTTCAAATAGAAAGACGTAGTTCCTATACTTCATTATGAGTTTGACGCCCATTAAAGAAATCAGGTATCTGAAAGAATCTTAAGGTTAGAGCATTCCCCAGTTGCCATCCAGCCCCTAAGTGTCCAGGGGAGATATATCAGGAAGCAACTATCCTAAATCTATCACTCTTCCAATGCTTGCACCCCCTTTATGTATAAAAGCAGAGGAATAATGAAAATGTTCTAAAGTTGACTATGACAATGGAGGTACAACTCTGTGAATATACTAAAAGCGATTGTATTGTATACCTAAATGGAGGAATGGTATGGTATATGAGTTACATCTCAATAAAGCTGTTAAAAAAAGGACAAAAGTTGTTCTTACTTTGATTATTCTAATTAGTCAAAGCTATTTTTTAAAGCTCTCATGCTAAAGGCTGTCTAGCTAAAGGCTGCACTGGTTTGGCAACAGTGCCTCAGTGACCACCATGGAGATCACTCTAACTTTGCCTAGTCTCTCTTCTGTTATTTCCCCAGTCCCTTTCCTGTTGCCCCTCCACTCTTAACTAGGTCTTAGATCTCTCAGGTGTTACAAGCATGGTTTGTTCCAGCTGGTGGGCCTCAGGATTAAACTGACTGCAGACCCTCAGCAACTTTCCCTTCATGACCTTAGGCAAGTCATGTCCTGGCTCTCCTGTCACTGTTCCAGTCTGCGCAGTATGGGGTTGGACTACGTGATCCCTTCCAGCTCTCACATTCTATGTGAAAAAAATCCAAATAACGAACACTTACTTGGCCAATAACACGCAAAGTCTCTGCCATTTTTGCCGACAGACATATATTTGGATTATTCATTTTGTAAATACCCATCGTGATGCAATCCTCCAAATAACTGTATTTAATATATTTATAGGGGCCGGCCCGTGGCTCACTCGGGAGAGTGCGGTGCTGATAACACCAAGGCCACGGGTTCGGATCCCATATAGGGATGGCTGGTTTGGCCACTGGGTGAGTGTGGTGCTGACAATATATATATATATATATATATATATATATATATATATATATATATATATATATATATATATATATATATATATATATATATATATATATATATATATATATATATATATATATATATATATATATATATATATATATATATATATATATATATATATATATATATATATATATATATATATATATATATATATATATATATATATATATATATATATATATATATATATATATATATATATATATATATATATATATATATATATATATATATATATATATATATATATATATATATATATATATATATATATATATATATATATATATATATATATATATATATATATATATATATATATATATATATATATATATATATATATATATATATATATATATATATATATATATATATATATATATATATATATATATATATATATATATATATATATATATATATATATATATATATATATATAAAATGATCAACATGGAGTCCTTATTTTTTAAAGCTAGCACTTTATCAAAGAAAATGCAGAGCCCAACATGGTATGCTTGACAGTCCCTCTGGACCAGTCTCCAAGGGTCCATTTTCAAGTGGAAAAAAAAAAAGCTTTTACATGTTGGGGCCCTGTTGGATTTATCAAACCAAAGAAAAATAAAATTGGAGTGGCAGAGCCTTAACAACAGTGATCCTGTTTGATCTCCTGAGAAGAAAGGCCCTGTTTAGAAAGTGGTAGAAAGACCTAACGTAAGACAGCATCTCAGCCTACATTATAAACTCTCAGAAATATGCTCAGAGAGCAATAAATACTGCAGGAATCCCCTTACCCTGGGCAACTTGCAGCTTTTTATGCAAACCAGTTGCATTCCACCAACAAAAGTCGTAGAAATATGTAGTCACCAGTTTCCAACATACTACCACCAGACAAATTCACAGTATTGTTTCCATGCGCCCAACATCTGAGAGCAAAACCGAAAGAAACACCAATTTCTCCTACAAACACACACACACAAATACGCAAGAGAAACCATTTCCTTTGCAGAACCTATGTTGTCTAAGTTGTGGGCATGAAACAGAGAAATATTAGTTGCCGATAAAAATCAGACATTTAGCTCTATTACTGAGATGCCAACAGCACACGCATAAATCATAAGATCACCCTAAAGTGCGTTCCTCGTCAGTTAGCTGAACACCAAACATGGAGAAAAATGACTCGAAGTTATTTGCATCCCTCTTTCCCATTATCTCAGACCAACAAGCTCTCCTGTTAGTCCGTACACTTCTGCCCTCCATCAAAAGAGCCTCGTGCAAAAGGTGGCGGGCACTCTCTTCTTTCCCTTCACGATCTGAGGCACTGACTGAGCCTGGGGGGAGGGGGCGGAAAGGACAAAGGTAGGCGCTTTCGATCCCTCTTAGCTTGGTGACAGGGCTACCTGCCTGTCCCCTTCTCACCAAGGAAGCAGAGCACCTGCCAGGAAGAGGTCACTTCCTCCACCCTGGTTACCGGTCCAGGCCTAGGTGTCCCAGAAGCCCAGGCGCTGCAGCCCTAAGGGACAAAGGCCGGGCTTACAAAGGGGAGGAGGAGGCGAAAGAAGTTGGGGACAGTCTAAAACCCTTGCAAACAAAAAAGAGCGGGGGTCAGGAGAATACTAAACCAACCTCGGCTGTTCTCAGAGGTAGCCAGGTTGGGTAGAGAAATGCGTGTGGGGGGAGGGGAAATCCTCTGGGGAAAGGGAATAGGGACCTGCTGGGGGCGCAGCAGCCGGCAGGAGGGAGGCGGGGGGCAAGACTGCGG
>NW_007728264.1:127623-137253 GCF_000696425.1 Galeopterus variegatus | reverse complement strand
GAGTGCTGAAAAAGCGCCCCCTCCAGCCAGTCCCTCCGTCCCGCGCGGGAGACCACGGACACAAAGCGGGGCGCGCGGGAGTAGGGGAGGAGGCAAGAGGAGGAGGGGAAGGAGGAGGAGACGCCCGAGGCGTGCAAGGGGGGAAGGAGGGGCGCCCGCCGCCCTCCGCCTGGGTCAGGGGGCGGGGCATGCGGCTGGAGGCCGCGCTTGGCCGGTCAATGGTTATTACGCCGGCCGGCAGGCTGGGGCTCGCCTTCTCGCAGCTCACCTCGGCACCTGGGCCTCGGCTGGCCCCTGGCGATCGCGAGCGTCATTTGCATAACCAGCCCCGCCCACTCGTCCCAGCCAGGGTACTGCTCACTGAGAATACAAAGACGGCCACCCGTCGCTCCCTATCCCCCTAACCCAAGGGCACAGAATCACCTTTTCAGCGCGTTTATGGGTCTTTCACGATCATCTAGGTGAGGGGAGAGGTATGGAGGGCAGGGGGTGTCATAGAGGTTTGGTCCAAGGTCTCTTAAAAGGTTGGATCTCTTCTCCCTGAGGTCCTTCTAACCAAGAGCTGCTCTCCTTTTTCATGGCACACAGTTCCTGTCTTCGCCTCTGAGCCCTCCGCCTCCCCTTTTTCCAGTTGCCCTAATCTCTGTGCTTCTTCCCGTAGGCTGCTGCCCACTACTGGCCTTCTGCTGCACCACGGCCCTGATCAGCAAGCTCTGAGTACAGACTTGATTAATGCTCCCAAGAGCCCAAACCAACCCCTACCCAGAAGAAAAAGGAGAGAGGAAGAGGTTAGTGCACTACGGTAGAAGGGACCTGGTTAAGTGGCTTTGTTACCTATGATAGCAAAAAGCCAACACTAAGTAAAAGTCTAAACTCCCCCACATCATCTTTTCCCACCTTCCGTTCTCCTACCTTCAGGTCTGTACTGTGCCACAATGGTGACTGACTGGCCAGCCCGTTTCAAAGCAGCTGCAGCCTGCTCATGAGTTGCATTCCTCAGGTTCACTCCATTCACCTGTCCAAAGAGAGAAGCAATGAGCCACCCCAAAAGCAAGAAAGGGAGTCTTCTGTTCTAGCAGTTAGGAGAGGGTGATGGGTAGCCCATCCCTAAGCCTATTTGGAGGCCTTTCCCAGTATTCCAACTTTGCCCCTAAAATAAGACCTAAAGGATATGACATCTCTAGTGTAATAATTATCTTTGTGTATGTCAAATGCCAATCAGGGTTAAGATCCAAGAGACATTCATTTCCTCCTCAAGGATAAGTCTGGTCTTGGTCCCTGTCCCTTATTAAGGACACGTCGTATGGCGACAAAATGTTTTCTCCAGTTCTTAGCCCTTCCCTCATCTCAAGAAGCATTCCCTGGAGGAAGCAAGGTCTCCCCTCCTCCCTTTTAGACTGGCAAAGCTCCCATCCTCCCATCCCGCCTTTGTCTCCTCACCGATAAGATCCGGTCTCCCCTGCGCAGCTCCCCACTCAGGTCAGCTGGGCCTCCCGCCAGGATAAAGGAGACAAAAATGCCTTCTCCATCCTCTCCTCCTACGATGTTGAAGCCCAGGCCTGTGGAGCCCTTGTGCAGGATGATCTTGCGGGGCTCTCTGGTGGAAAAGGAGTGGAGGGGTCAGGGTAAGGTAGATATGAACTATTGTCCCTGTGAAGTGCAGCCTGGAACAAGGCCCATACTCGCTGCACGGAGTAAGGACTTGGGTCCCTATGTATGATACCCTGTTCCTCCCTTCATCTCCTGAAACCTGCTTGGCTGCTGTTTTATGCCAGGTGCCAAGTTTCAGTTCCTCTTTCCTCCCTTCTTCCTGAGGGCTTGGAGTCAACTTCCCAGTGGACAGTCCTCTACTCTGTCAGGTTAACAGACCCCTACCCTGAACTCTAAAGACCAAATCTCAGAGCCCACTCACTGGTCCTATTCTATCAACCTGTTGATGAACCCTGGGCCACAAGAAGAGGAACCAGTTAGGGGCGGGAGAATCACCCTGGGGTTGATTGCACTCACCATCCACAAGAAGTGCAAACTCACTTTACACATGCTCCTCTGCAGTCTCAAAATTACACCCACCAACTATGACCCCCTCCTACCTTCCCCAACAACATATTTAGTCAGCAGCTACCACTGTGTACCCCTGCTAGGTGATGTGGGAGACAGATAAAGAAATCCCAGGTCCTGAAAAGCAGCTTAGGAGTCAAATTGAAGAGACGAGACAAGCACATGAAAATTTCGACTAAAACTAACCACATCGAAGGAACCCCTCTGTAAATGGTCAGTGTCATCAGGTGAGAACAAACAGCCACACAGGTATATCTATACAACCCAACTCCCAGCACACTCTCCCAGTTCACCGCCTTCATTTGTTATAAGCATCTTTCATCGGAGGAGCCCCAAGCCGCAAGCAAGACTCCTCCTTTCTTGCTCCCAGTCTCGGGTTCGAGGCTCCCTCCCTGAGCCCTGAACGCTCTTCATCACAGCCCTCCGTTCCTACCTGGCATCCCCTCCGGGCCGCAGGGAGCGGAGTGGCCAGGCCCACCTCTGCGAAGCCCTCCTCCAGGCCGAAGCCGAGGCTGAGCCCAAGCCCAGGGCCAAGCCGGAGCCTGAGAACTTGCGGGCCCTCTCCATGGCTCCTCTGGCTCTCCCCCGTCCGCCTACCCTTCCGGCTCCACTGCAGCCTGCCCAGCAGACTTCCAGGCCCCACCCCGCAAACCTGTCCCCCGGAACCCGGCCGGCCCGACCAGTTCCAAGGCGG
Organism: Galeopterus variegatus; assembly: GCF_000696425.1. NCBI lineage: Eukaryota > Metazoa > Chordata > Mammalia > Dermoptera > Cynocephalidae > Galeopterus > Galeopterus variegatus. The sequence goes on along the minus strand of NW_007728264.1, from coordinate 134,501 downwards.
GGCGCAGCCTCTGCCGCTGCTGCCAGTGTGGGGCGGGGTAGTTGCCCGAGAGGCCACCGGGCAGGTCAGCCTCTCAGAATCCCACCGAGCCCACCAGCTGAACTGCTTTCTCCTCTAATCTGGAAAGGTTGCAGTAGAGGGGGCTGCAAGTACCCCAGAGCGGGAAACCCCGCAGCCCCCACCTTCTCAGCCCCCTAAAGCTCCACCCCACCCTTTATCTGCACTTTCAGATGGGGCCACTCAATCGGCACTCCCCCTGATGGTAGAACTTGTTCCTGCGGCCACCTCTGTCCCTCTCTAGGGCCCCAAGGGCTGAGAGAGGGCCCTAGACCCCGAAGCATAGTGATGAGGGCCTTATCCTCTTCTTTGCCATACTACAAGGAGAATGAAACGGCCAGATATAGCTTCTTCTCCTCCCCCATCTATCTCTAGGTAGGACGAATGGGGCGGGGTCTTACCTGGTGAAGTCCTCCTCAGCCAGCATGTGCCTGGGGATAGGAGAGTAGCGGGTGGGGGGAACCTGAGGAGGCGCAGGGTAGCTGACCTTGCTCTCCACAGCCCCGAGATAACCCAGGCTGGAATTATGGCTTATGTGGTTGTCAGCCAAGGCAGTAAAAGCTGGAATCATGAAAGGGAGAGAAGAGTTCAGAGACCATTCCAGGCAGGTACTCTACCCCAACCCCCTCCAAGGACTTCCTCACACCCCACTTCTGGTGCAAAAGAGACCAATGAATACTGATTCCTCAGGCTGCTCCTTCCCATTCCATCCATTCCCCCCTACCCCCACCCCCCAGGGTTCTTCCTCCGCAGTCCTTTTCTAAATCCTGGGCTCACTCCTGTGAGTCTTAGAAAGAGCTGAAGTCAAGGCAGTCTACAAAGAAAGGCATGACCAGAGGTGTGACTAATAATAATCCCTCACATCTCTATAGCTTAATACAGTTTTCCAAGAGCTTTCTTGTCCATGATCTCATTTGATCCTTGCAGCACTCCTATGAGGAAGGCAGCACATATATCATTAGCTCCTTTTAGCCAAAGAGGAAACTAAAGACAGGTGAAAGGGACTTGTCCAAGGGCACCCAGCCCTAAGGGACAGAGCCGGGAGTTGGACTCAGTTCTTCTGAGCACTGTCCTCTGTGCTTGCTAACAAGGGGTATGAATTTCTTCCCCTCCAAAAACCAGGGGGCAGGGCTTCAGGCCAGGGACAGGGGCCGATGAGTACGTACTGCTGGCATAGTCAGGGGGAGCATACATGTCGTTGAGGTGGAGGCTGCCTGGCTTGGCCACCTTCAGATAGACCATATCAGATGTGTTCTTCAGTGAGGCCACAGCTTCCTCATGCCTCACATCCTGCAGATTAGTATTGTTCACCTAGAAGAGGAGAGGCCTCAGGCTAGGACTTGGGAGAAGGGAAGGCCTCTCCAGGGAACCCTGATGGGTGCCCTTTCAGTGAAATTCAGCAGTGCGCTACCAGAGGCCCAGGTATAGTGCTATGAGGAGCAGAGAGACAGGAGGTAAGGATAGGGCAGGTGAGGGAGACCCAGCCACAGAAAGAACGGCCTTGGTATCTGGGTAAATACAACTCAGATGATAGTCTTGAATTTTCCCATGATACCTTGTCCCTGAGTGAGGTTTAGGTGAAGTGAGAAGGTGATGGAGCTCCTCTCCCCACCCTACCATTTGGGCATCCCCATGAAGGCTGTCTCACCGCTAGCAGCCGGTCCCCAATCTGTAGGCGTCCATCCTTCTGAGCAGCACCCCCATCGATGATCTTGGTAATATAGATGCTGTTGTCTCCTGGGATGTGCTGGTTGCCAATGCCCCCAGCAATGCTGAAACCCAGGCCTGGGCAGGAGCCAGCAGGGAGTGGGAGAGGACCACAAGGAGAGGTTACAGTGTTCACTCAATCCTAAATCCAACCCCCCTCACCCAGCCAACCCACTGGCACCACAGAAACTTTCCCTAGGGATCCCAAATACTAGGCTGCCATCCTGAGGTCAGTAAGGAGGAGACCTAAGGTCAAGAAAGAAGACTGATCTGGAACCAGGGGAGTCAGGCAAGGAGTAAAGCCATTCCCTTCCATTCCCTATGGAACCAACCGGGACCTGGGACTGGGGAGGCTCTGGCTAGAGCACAGAAACCTGGAGAGCCACACCTTTGGGCCCTTTGAGTAAGTTGACCTCCATGATGGTCTCTGGTGGGGGCTGTCGTCTCCGCACCACCAACCGCACCACAGGGCCTGCCTCCTTCAGCGCCTCCACGGCCCGGCTGTGCACCACCTCTGACACGTCCACCTCATTCACCCGCAGTACACAGTCATTCACCCTGCGGGGAAGCCCAAGAGGCATGACACTGCGCCACCGCCCCTCCACCCATTCTCTTGCTTTTTCCTACTCATTTCCTCTCCCCTCCTCCTTCCTCCTTTCCCCCTTCCCTTCTCAGATCTAATAGAATGGTCATCCTGCCAGGTTGGCCCTCCTCCCCTCATCTCCACCCTGCCCCTACCACCCACAACCCTGCTTCCAGGCCATCTCACCCCAGCCTCCCATCCATGGCAGCTGCTCCACCAGGGATGATCTTGGTAATAAAGATGCCAGGGTCATCAGGGACATGGGGGTTGTCAATGCCACCAGCGATACTAAAGCCCAGACCGGAGTTGCCCTGGAGAAGGGGATGGAAGGGCACAGTCTGTTCACTCTGAGGACACAAAGGAGGGTTCCAGGCACCCAGCTCCCCCTACATCCCAGAGCAGGTTCTCCAGGCTTCAGAAGGTGCCATGGCAGACTGGGGCACATTCGTCAGAAACCTGGCAGTTTCCCAGCCTGTGCTGACAATTCTGGCAAGGTGGCCCCAGCAAACCCATCCTCTCCTCAATTCCCCAGGCCTCAGAGAGCAAGGTCAATTACTATTTGTTAGTGGGTTGATTGATTGATGCAGTGATGTGGCCTCTGAGGACCACTGTTTCCCCATCCTCCCAATGCAGGTCCCCCCATGAATCTTGAAACTGAGGTTCAGGGCCCTCCCATCTCTTGGCTCCAACCCTTTCCTCCCCTTTCATCCTTTCCCCACTGGCACACTCACCCGCTCAAGTACTATCTCCTCATATTTGAACATGCCATCACTGCCATTCACCTAGGGGAAGACACAGGCAGTTCCCTCAGTGCCTCCTGCCCTTGCGGCCATCTGCCCCCATCAAATAGCCTCCTCCCCCACTCCCACAGAGTAGGAGAGCCTGAGTACGCCCCAGGGCACCTCTTGGCCACAGACGGGAACGGGCTGCCCCCAAGGAGGCCACTCCCCTCCCCTTGCTTCCAACCATATCAGGCCAAACCCAGCTGCTCATTTAGCCCAGATCAATTGTCTGGAACTGAGCCAGCCAGTGGTGCACTCACCGAGAGGCTGGGTTCCAGGGCCTCGGGGCTCACTAGGAGGGGTGCAGGGCTGGCCTAAGGGGGATGGCAGAGATGGAGCATGACGGGCAAACCATGCCGCATGCCACATCCATAGGTACCCAGTGGCCTGGACAGGAAACCCCTCCCCTTTTGAACCATAGCTCTCCCTGACTTAGGGATCATAGACTTCTACCATGTCAGACCTGGAAGGACAGCAGCAACCATCTTGTCTAAATCTCTTCATGTGACAGATGGTGACACTGAGGCCCAGAGAGAACATGGGATGTGCCTAAGGGCACGCTGGGAGTTAGTGGCAGAGCAAGGGCTAGAACCTGGTCTCCAGGGGCTCTTTTGATTAAAGCAAGTGTCAAGGCCACTGATATTTTAGTCACTTGTCCCCTTCCCCCAGCATGGGAAAAAGGAAAGTTGTCCCCTTCAGAGTACCTCATGAACCCTCATTCTACACCTCCTTTTTGGTTCCAGTAACCCAATTCTTCAAATAGGCAGAAGGAGTCAAAGTCCCAATTCATTTTATTCCATGGGACTTTTGGTCCTGAACCCTTTGTTTTCCAGCAGAAAAAGCTAGGGTGGGATATGGTCAGGAGTCAGAGGCAAAGCCTCTGACAGGAGAGACAGGAGCCAGGGTGGACAATATTCCCCCTGAGGGAGAAGTTGATGACCCACAGACAGATCAGGGTCTGTGGTCTTCAACACATGGTAGCCGCAGGAGGAGAGGCAAGGGAAGAGGTTGGAAACAGCGGGTTGGCTTGACCAACCACAGAGGTGGCCTCCCAGACAGGACATACTTGTGGCCATTTTGTCAAGTGAAAATGAAATTCTGGACAGTCAAGTAGCATCTGCTCCCTGGCTCCCACTCTCATCCCCAAGAAAAGAAGCCCTCTTGTCTCTCTCCCCAAGTATCCTGGCACCCCTCCCCATCTTTCTCTGGCTGTGTTGTCCCTTTCCTGACTCCTGGTCCCCTCCTCAAAAGAGGAGAGCTGGAAACCCAGGGTGGGGGCTCCTCCACATGCTCTGCTCAGCTTCCCCCCTCCCACCTCCACCCCACACAGCTTTGGCGTCAAGAAGCAGAGAAGAGGAGAGGGGGAGAGGGCTGGCTAGTCATGCTTCCACCATTTGTGGGTCTGGCCCCAGGACTTCATGCCCTGCAGCCCGGGGGGTTGGTGGAAGGACTTCAGCTGTAGCCTCACCCTGATCCCCAATCCCAGGAGGAAGAATCATTGGCTCCTCAGAGACCGAAACCAGCACAGCTGCCTAAGGTACCATGCAACAGCCACACAGGCAAAAAGACACCCATGCAGCTCTTGTATGCGTCTGGTATACCATGTGTGCCTACATGTGACAAGCCATGCCTCAAGCCCAGCTTGAATGGTACCTAGAGGCTCCTGGCTCCCAGTAGTCCATCTTCCAGCTACTGCCCCACTCTCACTCAGGGACCTCGCTCCCAGAGCTAAGAGCCATCCAGGGACCAGCCCTGGCAAAGAAATCTTGACCAACTGGCCCAGCCCTGGGATTGGCACCCATCTCCCAGCTGGGCAGGACAAGCATGAGAGGGTGTTCGCAGGGGGAGGGCCCCAGGACAAAGGAGCAAGGAGAGAGGGGCACTCGCTGGAGAGGGCTAGGGGCCAAGGCAAGGGACATGGGAAGCAGTAAGTTGTGGACAGACAGAAGGCCAGAACCGAGGACTCCTCTCCCAGGAAGTCCCCTCCTTTGCTTCTGAGTGAGAGCACATCCTATCCCCAGAGGAGGACAGAAGCAACCAGAACGGTCACTAGCTTAGGGCAGTCAGCAACTACCCTCAACAGCAAAGCCTTCTCCTCTTCTCTCCACACCCTGGGAGCTGCAGAGTTGGATAACCAGACAGGCCCTCCGCCATGCCTGCCAGGGACCTGGCTCTGCCGGCCCAGCCTCCATTTTGCTGCTTCTCCCACAGATGCTCCTTCCATTTTCTAAGCTGGCAGTTTAGGCTGGGAGTGGAAGCCGGAGTTGTGCCCGGCACCCAGGGGCTCCCAAGCTGTGCCAAGTCAGGGCTGGGGGCTAAGCTCTCCCACATCTGGGGGTATCCAAGGAAAACATGCCCCACTGGGGCCAGTCCCTGCACCGGGGCAGCTGCCCCTTGCCTGGCTCCAGGCACCATGCCTGCTCTGGAGCTAGGAAGCTTGCTTCAGTGCCCCCCAACCCCCACCCCAGCACATACACTTCAGAGCTGCTTGGACAAAAGAGCCGGTCCTCTCAGCAGCCTCTCAGCCTTGCTTGGGACGTGTCCCTTGCCTCCTCTCCCTCCTTTCCCTTGCCTGTCAAGCGCCTCTTACCAGGGACACCACACACACACAAATACACAGAGGCACACACAAGCACACGCATGAACACTCTTGCAGCCACATGCTCACACACATAATATACATGTAGCCACACACACACAGGCAAACACATTGATCCTTGCAGCCTCATCTACAGAGACACCTCCACATTGAGAGAGACATCCTCACACGTCCATGTGCACATTCACACACAAAGGGACTGGGACAGAGAGGGACTCATGGCATCCACGGATGAAGCTCAGGGAGCTGGGCACATGGGCTCCCCTACATAGATTCATGGGAGCTCCATTGCTTTCCTCCACACACCCCAACATACATATACACACATATGTCCCCCCTATGCAAAGCACCATGCCCCCTCCTCCCTTCCTGTGGAGACACACACCACACACAGCCCCCGCAGAACCTCCCGCCCCCTGCCAGACACAGAGACACTGCCAACCCCCCGCACTGAGACAAACCCAATCCTCCACACAGGAAAATGTGCTCCTCCGCCATACCTTCACTCCCTGACACACACAGCTCCTCCCAATGCCCTCCAAATGGAGACCCCCCCCCAAACAGACACACACAGAGAACCACACATTTCCAACCGCCTCTTTGCCCAGCTGCAATGCTAGGGCTCAGGGTCCATGGGCTTGGAGCCCCAGCAACCCTTGCTGCACCCGAGGCCTCTAGGCCCCCATTCTCAAGCCTTCCCAGGTTGTCCCACCGTCCCCCCTCCGCTGGTCCATACCTGCTCATACCAGTCCCGATTGGTACAGGTGCACTCAGGCCACCAGCTGGGGCCGCTGCCGTTGAGTTTGGGGGTGCTCTTGCCCGGGACTGGCTTAGGGGGCACTGGCCCCACATCCCGGCCGGTGGGGATAAGCTTGGCCTTGGTACGAGGGGTGGGGGTGGCCCCCGCCTGCGAGGGCAGGGTCTGTGAGCTGTAGCCCCCATAACCCGCGCTGGCCCCATTGCCCCCACCTGGCCCGTAGGGGTCGGGCACCTGCCAGTCCCCGTAGCTGGGAGGCTCGAGGCGCCGCAGGGCAGCCAGGCGGGTCACCTCGTAGCACTCTGGGCACTTACAACAGTGCTGGTGCTTGTGCATGGCACTGCCCCCCGCTGCTCGGACCCCCCAGCCCACGCCGGTTTCCACGCCGCCGCC
>NW_007728264.1:121306-127358 GCF_000696425.1 Galeopterus variegatus | reverse complement strand
CGCCACCGCCGCCGCCGGGCTCCCGGGCACACTCACACTGCTCGGACCAGGAAGGGGGGGGGACCCGTGGGGGAGCCCGGGCGGAGCGGGGCCTGGGGCCGGGCGGGCGTCCCGGGGCCTCAGCCCCCACACTGCCCCGCACCCACGGCTCCCCCTCCAACACTGGTGGCTCCGTGTCGCCCGTCGTGGCTCCTGGGCCGAGGCCCAGCGGCAAAGAAGAAGCCGGAGCCCAGGCAGAGGCTGGGTGCTGCGAGGACCGCTTCTGCTCTGGTCCCCAGGATGGATCTGAGTGGAGTCAAGAGCATCTCTCCCTGACTCCCTTCTCAGTTGATTCCAACCAATCACGGCACAGAATCAGGCAGCGGCAGCGGCAGTGGCAGGAATGCTAAACAGCCGCTCCTTAAAGGAACAGAGGCAGTAGCGCCCCCAGGCTTAGCCCCAGCTCCCAGATTACTGGGGTTCCGCTGACCCTAGGGTGGGGGCAGAGGACTGGGGCTACAGCAGAGCTCAGGCACCCGACCTCGTGCCCCCATATCCACAATTTCAGCCCGTCCTCCGCCTACTCCACCCTACCCCACCTGCAAGAGGGAGTTTCAGGGAGATGCTCAATGGGTCCCTGGCTTGCTCTGAGCTGGGGTCACCAGAAGTAAAGACTCAAGGCAGCAGAACCGACCGAAAGGACGTTGGAGCAGCGCGAGGGAGGTGCTCTCCCCTACAGGGGAGCAAGGAAGAGGGCAGCACATGAGGCCCACTCTCCTGCCAATGCCTCCTCCTCAGGACTAGTGTTCTCACAACCTCTAGGCCCCGAAATGACTACAACCTCACACTTGACCTTCTTCCATCACTAGTGAGGGACTCAACCCTAGAACAGGCAGTAACAGAAAGCTCTAAGTCTTTGTCTCTGGTCCACAAACCCCTGTCTCCTCCACTCCACCCTGACATGGTTATGATAGGGGAAGGAGGTTTAAGATGCCAAGAGGAAAGAGAGTCCAGGACTGGTGGAAAGGTAACAAGAGATATGAAGTGAGAGAAACCATTCCGTAGGTCTGGAGAAAAACTTGGGAAAACCTGCCCAAGGACATCTCTTGAGGCTGAGCATGTTGGGGGATGGAGGAAGAATGACATACCAGAAAGACACTATCTTTTTGTCATTCTTGTTTTGTATTTAACTACCAATTATTGAGTCTTTAAAAGTCCTAACTGCTTTACATGCAAACAAAAGCCCTACCAAGGTGCTGCTATTGTTATCTTAATTTTACCAATGAGAAATTGAGGCTCGGAGAGGTTAACACAGCTAGGTAACACAGCTGGATGTGACAGAATCAGGATGCAAATTCTGGCCATTTGACGGCAGAGTACTTAAATGAAGTGCATTGACTTCAGAGAATACTCTGAACCACTCTAGTACATTTGGTCTATTCTAAGTTCTCCTGCAGAACTTAGACTTCAGTTCAATTCAGTAAACATTCATTGATCATCTATTCTGTGCAAGACCTTGACCTTGGTTCTAACGATACAGAGATTCATTCTTAATTCAACAAATATTCATAGATCACCTACTATGTATCAGACACCATTCTAGGATTTGGGGATATAGCAGAAAACAGAACAGAACAAATCTCTGCCCTCAGGGAGCTTACATTCTAGTGAAAGGACACAGACATAAATAAGCACAATAAATCAGGAAATTATATAGTATATATAGTAATAAGCATTGTAAGAAAAATAAAGAAGTAGAGCACAGTAAGGTGGATTGGTAATGCTAGGGGAGGACACCAGGTTGTGATCTCTTTTCTTCAAGTTTTTTTACCCCCACATTTTAAGATGAAAAATTTCAAGCATACAGAAAAATTGAAGGACTTTTACAGTGAACACCCAATAATCCACCACCTGGATTCTCATGAATATTTTACTATACTTGCTCTATTACACATCTGTCTTCCATATATCCCCTCCAACACTTTTTAAAATGAAAATTTGCAAGCATACAAAAATTTTGTAAGAATAGAACAATGAACACCACTACCCTCATTGAATCAGCAATTGGTAATGTTTGCTCTATCCATCTACCTACCTATGTATCTACACTTTTTCTGAACCATTTAAATGTAAGTTTCATCACATTTCACCTCTAAATATTTCAGCATACATCTCTTGGGAATAAAGACATTCTCCCTCAAAACCACAATATTATTATGCTACCTAAGAAAAATAAAAATAATTTATATTATCTAATATCATCTAATGTTCAGGCTATATGTAAAGTTCGCCAAATTTGCCTTTTATATTTTTACAAACCAGAATCTAATCAAGGTTTTCACATTGCATTTGTGTCTTTAGTCACTTTTAGTCTTAGAACAGCCTCACTGTTTTTTTAAAAAACTGTTTTTGTTTGTTTTGCGGCTAGCTGGTACATATTTTGAAATAATTATAAATTTACAGGAAGTTGCATAGATACTACAGAGAGGGCTTGTCTACCCTTCGGCAGTTTCCCCCAATGATTACATCTTACCTGATTATAGTACAATATCAAAACCAGGAAATTGACATTGATACAATGTGTGTATAGTTCCGAGCCATTTTACCACAGGTGGAGATTCCCGTAAAAACCACTGTAATCAAGATACAGAACTATTTCATCATCACAGAGATATGTTGGTGTCATCATTTTACCAGGTTGGGGAAAGAGTAGAAACCTTACCTCCCTTTAAGTCCCTTTAACCTCCCCCATTTTAGTATGGTTATCTTAAATATTTCCTCTACATACATTGAGATCCACATCAGACAATGTTATACTTGTTGCGTCAACCATCACACATAATTTAGACAACCGAGGAAGAGAAGGAAAGTCCATTGTATTTATTCATAATTTTGCTCATTCTGTTCTTTCTTCTTTCCTGACATTCCAAGATTTCTTCTCTTATCATTTCCTTTCTGTTTTGAGAACTTCCTTTAGCCATTCTTTTAGAGTGGGTCAGCTGTTGACAAATTCTCTGTTTTCCTTTGACTGAGGATGTCTTAATTGCCCGCTCATTTCTGAAGAATATTTTCACCAGATACAGCACTCATGTTTGACAGTTCTTTCTTTCTTTCTTTTTTTTTTTTTTTTCCTTTTTGTATTTTTTTCATGACCGGCAACGGGATCGCAACCCTCGGTGTTGTGCCTGCACCGCGCTCAACCAGTGAGCGGACCGGTCTCTATATGGGATCCGAACCCTCGGCGGGAGCGCAGCCGCGCTCCCAAGCGCTGCACTCTACCGAGTGTGCCACCGGGCCGGCCCAACAGTTCTTTTCTTTAAGCTCTTGAAGTATGTTGTGCCACTTCTGGCCTCCACCATTTCTGATGAGAAATCCACTAACATTTGGATTGTTTTTCCCCCGTAGGTAAGGCCTTTTTGTCTTTTTTCGTGACCGGCAACGGGATCGCAACCCTCGGTGTCGTGCCCGCACCGCGCTCAACCAGTGAGCGGACCGGTCTCTATATGGGATCCGAACCCTCGGCGGGAGCGCAGCCGCGCTCCCAAGCGCTGCACTCTACCGAGTGTGCCACCGGGCCGGCCCAACAGTTCTTTTCTTTAAGCTCTTGAAGTATGTTGTGCCACTTCTGGCCTCCACCATTTCTGATGAGAAATCCACTAACATTTGGATTGTTTTTCCCCCGTAGGTAAGGTGTTTCTCTCTTATTGCTTTCAAGTTTTTTTTGTCTTTAGTTTTCAGAAGTTTGATTATGATGTTTTGGGTGTGGATTTCTTTGAGTTTATTCTGTTTGAGCTTTGTCCAGCCTCTTGAACCTGTAGGTTTATGTCTTTTGCCAAGTTTAGGAAATTTTCAGACATTTTCTGAGTACTTTTTTTAGTCCCATCCTCTTTCTCTTCTCCTTCTGGATCTTTAATGACATAAATGTTAGGCTTTTTTTTGTTATAGTACCCACACGTCCCAGAGGCTCTGTTCATTTTTTTTTAAGTCTACTTTCTCACTGTTGTTCAGATTGAAAATTGCTAATGTTTTATCTTCAACTTCACTGATTCTTTCTTCTGTCCTCTCCATCTTGCTATTGAGCCCATCCACCGAGTTTTTAAGTTATTGTACTCATCTGTTCTAAAATTTCTATTTAATTCTATTTAATATCTCCTTTTTCTTTGCCAAGGCTTTCTCCTTTTTAAAATTTTTCACTCTTGTTTATAATTGTTCATCAAAGCATTTTTTAAAAATGTTAGCTGCTTTCAAATCCTTGTCCGACATTGAAACCCCGCTGTCAACTTGGCATTGGCATCTGTTGATTATTTCTCATTCAAGTTGAGGCTCTCCTGGGTTTTGGTATGACGGGAAATTTTTTATTGCATCCTGGGAATTTTTGGATATTATGTTAAGAGACTCTGGATCTTATTTAAATATTTTGTTTTTGGTTGGCTTCTTCTGACACCATTGCCATGAAAGGAAGGGGCCACTGACTGGTTACTGCTGGGTAGGGATTCAAGTCTAAGTCCCCCCGTTGGCCTTGGTTGATATGTGAGGCAGGGGCTCCTCCTTATTGCTTGGCAGAGGTAGAAGTTCCAGCTTTCTACTAGGCCTCCAGGGATGCCTCTCTGGCTGGGAGGGGTTGAAGTGCCTCTTTACTGTTCCCCAGGCAGCTTCCACTGACACCATAGTCAGGAGGGTGGAAGAGAGGTGTGGGAGGGGAGTAAGGGCGGGGTAGCCATCTCATTAATGATGTGTTGTGGTAAAAGTCCTGACTTTCCATTGGACCTTTTCTGACATTCTGACACCATCCAGCAGGGAGAGAGGCCTTATTACCTTGCAGGGATGGAAGGCCAGGCTCTCTACTCAGTCTTCTCTGACACCACCCCAGAGAATATGGGGGAGCCTGGCCAGGGTGAAAGTCTGGGTTCTCTACTTAGCCTTTGCTGGCCTGAGTGGAGCTGCAGTTTTTCTCTGTGGTGTTTGGTTGCAGTGGGGCAGTTATTGTCTAAGAGTTTTCTTTCTGGTTAAGCTAGAGAGAGCAGGCTCTTATTGGGGCTTTTTTTGGTCTGTGCCCATTGGCATTTCCAGGCTGCTGGCTTTTCTCCAGCACCCAGTCTGGGATATATGAGGCAACCAGAAAACCCAGGTCACTGGGGATCCTAGTCAGTGTGTCCTTTTCTCTTTATTTCAGAATCTTCTTATGTTTGTTTTATATACAATGTCCAGGGTTTTAGCTGTACTTAGTGCAAGGAATAGGGCAAAGTGTGTCTATTCCAACTGGGTCCAGAACTGGAAGTTCCCCATCTTTTCAAAAAATTACATTGGGGCCGGCCCGTGGCTCACTCGGTAGAGTGCGGTGCTGATAACACCAAGGCCACGGGTTCGGATCCTATATAGGGACGGCCGGTTTGCTCACTGGTTGAACGTGGTGCTGACAACAGCAAGCCAAGGGTTAAGATCCCCTTACCAGTCATCTTTAAAAAAAAAAAAAAAAAACCCAAAAACAAACAAACAAAAAATTACATTGACTTTTTGAAGAGTACACGTCAGTTGTTTTGTAGGATATCCTACATTCTGGATTTATTTATTTATTTATTTTTCCTCATGGTGTCATTTATCTTGGTCCTCTATACCCTGTGTTTGCTGTAAAATAAAGATTAGAATAGAGGGAATCTTAAACAAGTTGGTGAGGGTAGAAATTTGAGCAAAGTTGAGAACATGGCACCTGAGCAAAGATTTGAGAGAGGTGAGGAAGTGAGCTATGCAGAAGAGTATACTCAGCAAGGGAACAGCCAGTACAAATGTCCTAGGTAAGGAATGTATTTGGCTTGTTCAAGAAACTAGGGCCGGCCCGGTGGCGCACTGGATAGTGCGCCGCTTGGGAAGCGCGGCGGCGCTCCCGTCCGAGGGTTCGGATCCCACATACAGACCGGCTCCCGCTCACTGGCTGAGCGAGGCGCGGGAGCAACACCGAGGCTTGCGATCCCGTTGCCGGTCCCCGGTCCGGTACGGGGGCAACACTGAGGGTTGCGATCCGTTGCCGGACACGGAAAAAAGACAAAAGACAAAAAAAAAAAAAAAAAAAAAAAAA
>NW_007728264.1:64969-121123 GCF_000696425.1 Galeopterus variegatus | reverse complement strand
GGGGGGGGGGGGGGGGTACCAGAAGATGAGATCAGAGATGTAACAGGGAACCAGATTATGTACGGCCTTGTAAACCATCGTAAGGATTTTGGCTTTAGTCTCAGAAAAATGGGGAGCCATTGGAGGGAGAACTGACATGGTGTGCCTTGGGTTTAGCAGGATTGGTCTGGCTTCTTTGTGGAGAATAGGCCACAGGGGGCAAGGGTGGAAGCATTGAGACCAGTCAGGAGGCTACTGAAGTGATCAAGCTGAAAGGTGATTGTGGCTTGGACCAGGGTGGTAGCACTGGAGGTGATGAGAAGTGGTTGGATTCTGGGTGTGTTTTGAAGGGAGAGCTGACAGGATTTGCTGACTAACTGGATATGAGTTATGGTTCCAAGGATCTTTTGTCAGAGCAACTGAAAGGTGAAATTGACATTGACTGACTGAGGCGAGGGCAGATTTAGGAGGGGTCATTTTGGGGGAAAATATCAGGTGTTCAGATTTGGACACATTGAGTTTGAGATGTCTATTAGACACCCAAGTGGAGATGAACATAGTCCTGGCCACCAAGGTGCTCAAAGTTAGAGAAATATGGAAATATGGAAGCAGATCATTACAATACCTGTGAAAAGTGCTATTTCAGAGGGGTGTACAGAAAAGCAAGTTATTAACTTGACTTGTGGGGGTGAGGGAAGAGGACTTAAGAAAAGTTTCACAAAGCAATGACATTTTTAGTTTGGTTCTGAAGGGTGACTAAGTGTCATTAGGTAGAAAAAAGAGAGAAATATCTCATTTTCTGTATTCTTAGACCCTGACACACAGTGATTGTTCAATCAGACCCAACCCAGTTACTAGTTGTGTGACCTTGGACATTAACTTCCCTGAGACTCAGTTTCTTTTTTCTGTGAAATGGAAATAACCATAGTGTTTTTATGAGTATTAAATGTAGAACACTCAGCACACCACCTGCTACCTAGTGGATTAGTGTTAATTATTATTGTTGAATGAATGAGTGAATGAATGAATGACTATCTTTCTTAATGACCAAATCTAGGCTAGGCTGGTAACCCAGGAGCTTAAAGTCTTCTATATGCTCAGCAGTTTGTCAGTAGAGAGTGCTAGACTCCTTTCTACATCCTAAAAGTGGCTCAGGAAAATAGCCCTTTGTAGCCTAGGCCCCCCGAACTGCTCTGATTAAGGAATAAGCATTGCCAAGTCTGGAGTGAATAGAGAGTCCAACTGCCCTCCCCATGCCCCCATCCCCTTTGACTCATTTCTTTTCTTCCTTCCTTCCTCCTCTCCTTCCCTCTCTCCCATTTTTTAATGAATCTGAGTAAAATCCCTTCAGATTCACAGAGAGCTGCTTCCCACTCCACAGGCTGTCTGACACTCAGACTGGACTGGGTTGACAAGCCTGGGAGGAGGTCAACAACACTGAGACGCTTTGACACTTAGCAAGGGAACTCCCTCCCAGCTGTTAGGGTTCCAGACTGAGGCCCCCAGGGAGACAGGCGCCCCCTACGGGCGGAAAGCAGCCCCACAACCCTATAGGTGGCTGTGGTTGCTAGGCGACCGAGTGGCCTTTGCTGAGACTGAGGCGATGGAGGAGTTGGAGAAGGGATTTGTGAGGAGAGAGACCTTTCACCGCACCTTCAGCAAATAGACAGTGATGGGGCAGTGCACCCACTGCCGTCTGATAATCTGGGCTTATTCTTGAAAACAGAACTTCACTGGGTGACCCCAGCCTATGTGTGTAGAGAAACTATCATCCTTGCCCCAAATGTGGTTTCATCTGGGGGCTGAAGACAGTGTCGTTGAAGGCAGAAGTTTCTGGTTTGCAAGGTGTTGAGGGGCACTGTTGTGGATGTGAATTCTTACTCAATGGGAATTCTAGCAAATTGGGTGCGGGTAGGAATTATTTTGTTGATTAGTCCAGTAAGGTATCAAGATTTACCCACCATTCCCAACGCATGCATTAGGAAATTCTTACTTTAGCCTATTAAAATAAAAAGGCCCCATGGGAATGGCAATATATAAAGGATTGTTCATACCTCACTGGGGACAAGTTTCTCAGTGGTTTTGCTGAATTAGGTTTCTCTACAGAGAAGGTAGAGATCATGAGGTCTGTGGACCCCTGTGAATAGGGACAGTGCCCAAAAAGAAGGAAAGAAATGTTAAAAAGAATCGGACAGTGGTAAACACAGAATTTGGCAGCTTCCTAGTTCTGTGTCGGTTTGGGGATCCCTGGCTTTGTGTTCCCTCTGTTAGGACCAAGCTTATGATGGCCTTTGGGGCCTTTGCTGGGAGCTTTTGATCCTAGCAACCTAGCATTCTGGCCCTAGAGTAGGCCCAGGCAGGCCAAAGCCGTGGCCACAATAACCTCTTCATTTGGGACTTGTCGCTTCCCCCTCAGCTGGTACAACCGAAGCTTCATTGTGGCAGAGCCCCAGGCCACGGCAAGCTCAGGGGAGAGCTGTGCCCAGTAGTCTTCTCATGCGCTTTCCCTCAAGAGTTTCAAGGTAGAGATACCAGGCTGAGGTAATTGGCTGCCAGAGAGCATCTGGCCCAACCACTGCCTCAGTCCACATCTCCACAGGGGATGATGGCAGGAGGGGGAGGCTCCTTGCTCCCTGTGTTTCTAAACTGAACTGAGCCCGGGCTGTGCCTCCGCTCTATTAATAGCCCCCTAGCCCAGCCTACTAGCCCCAAACCCGGATGCCAGGAACT
The DNA here is from genome assembly GCF_000696425.1 of Galeopterus variegatus. Taxonomy (NCBI): domain Eukaryota; kingdom Metazoa; phylum Chordata; class Mammalia; order Dermoptera; family Cynocephalidae; genus Galeopterus; species Galeopterus variegatus. Next base: position 118,414 of record NW_007728264.1, on the reverse strand, counting down.
GTGAGTCAGAAGCTAAAAATATCGGAGAGCAACTGCACCCGAACCCCAATGAGCAGCTCCCCGTGGCCTGCCTCCCTCAACTTTTTGTCAGTCTCAGTCTCCAGTCTAGGGCCTCATAGAGGTTAAGTGTGCTATAGCTGTCCAGTCCTCCTGGGAAGAGAGGGCTGTCTAGTGCTTCCCGGGTGGCAGGCTCAGGGCTGACTACCCAAAGCTAGGGGCTAGGAGCAAGGGGTTAGGGGATGGGGCTGGACGCTGAGGTTATAGGACTGGAGCTGTGAGCCTGGGAGCTGAGAGTTTGGGGCTGCGGGGGTGGAGACGCTGGAAGTCCTCAGGGTGAGGTGGAGAGGTGGAGGAAGAGGCTGCAGGGCTGCGAGGCTGGGCGAGTGGGAGGAGACAGAAAAGTAGGGGTGGGGGGAGGTACGTGCTGAGAGATGAAAGCCCGGCAGTACCTGACAGGCTGGGGGTCCCAGAGCCGAGGCCAGTGGTTGGCCTGACGGAGGGGAGGGACTGGGAACGGGGAAATGTAAGAAAATGCAGCTTGAAAAGGCAGCGTGTGAAGGAGACCTGCCCGGTACACGGCAGCGTGGACCCCCAAGAAGACTCGGACCAGCGCGGCGACCGTGTCGTTCACTCCGGATGCGCCTCCAACCGGCCCGCACGTCGCACGCCGGTGCCCCGCCCACCGCGCCAGCTGCAGGCCAGGTATGTCGGCGTGGACGGCTGCCTGGGTATGTATGTGCATGTGTGCGCATGGAGGGGGCGGGACGGCGAGAGAAGGGAAGGGGCGGGGTTCGAGAGGAGGAGGGGGCGAGAACACAAATTCAAACTCATCTCGGTCAATCCCGAGACCGGAAATGGCCAGGGGTATACTGGGTATTGTAGTTCCCATGGCTATCCTGCAACTGAGGGGTAGGGTCTTGTTCCGAGGCTCTAGTGCTGCCCAGGTCCCAGTCTGGAGAGAAAGGAGGAATCGAATACTGAACCTCCTGACCTTACCTGGCCTTAATTCGAATTTCCTCCGTGTGGAGACACGAACCAGGGCTAATGTCTGTGCAGTGGAGGACTTACGGTCAGCCACAGAGCCCACTCCTGTCCCCGTTTTTGCATTAGCCCCTCCCCCTTCTACCAGACTCCACATCCTAGGCCAGCTCCGCACTGTCCACTTCAACTGTTTAGCCCGGGGACTCACGAACAGCAAACACACTGGGGAACTTGCTCTTCGAGGGGAAGGCTAGGCCAAACCCCTACCCTGCGTGCAGCCCAGAGGAGCGAAAACTCGTGGAAATAGGACCGTGCCCTCTGAGTCCGGAGTCAAGGACATAAGTCACCAACCGGCCTGGAAAACAGGTGGTATTCAGCAAATACGTCATGGTGACGACAGACACGGCCCTCCTCTTGGGGCAGGTGACCACAAGGTGGAGCTACAACGCAACCTGGCAAGGCACGCCACCAGGAACGCCCCCCGTGGCGGCTACTCTCCAGCTTGCCTCTGGCAGTTCTTCATTGACCCGGGTGGTTCTCCTCCCACCTCCAACCCACGAATCTCCCCTTGATGATCCCTCAGTGTCGTGTCACATCCAACCCTAGATGGCAGATGCATCCTCCTCCCAGTCCCAGCGCCGAAAAGATTAGACTGTGACCAAATGGGAATTAAATTCGTTAAGTAACAGATTAACCAACAAGATACAGGAACCAACCTGTCTTGAAGAAAAGGCTGTACACAGCAAAAAGCCACCTGTAGGCACAAATTTACATAGCTAGGCCGGCCCGTGGCTCACTCGGTAGAGTGTGGTGCTGATAACACCAAGGCCCCGGGTTCGGATCCTATATAGGGATGGCCGGTTTGCTCACTATCTGAGCGTGGTGCTGACAACACCAAGCCAAGGGTTGAGAACCCCTTACCAGTCATCTTTAAAAAAAAAAAAAAAAAAAAAAAAAACATAGCTAGATGGGCTCTTTAGCTCTTACCCTCTAGGCAGGAAAGCAGCTAAAATTGCAAGGGTCAGGGGAGACAGTACACGGAGTGAGGATGTTGTGTCCATCATCTTACAGTTGTTCAGGAAAGGCCATTTTGTCATTACCTTCAGTCACTGTTCCAAGCTGTACCACCCTGACACACCCTGTGCCTTCTACACAAGGGCATGTGCACACAAGTCTGAGACATTATCTTGGCAATCTCTCTTTTGCTTCCTCTTTTCTAGTTTCATTTTGGGAGAAACTTCTCATGACTCACTGTCTTCCCAACCATCTCAGGTCAAAATCCCATGGGGAGCAGATTTAATGGCATGCCCACCATCTGGGCACAGGCCCCACCACATGGTTTGAAACCTCCTGTTGGCAAAGTTATCCTCACCACAATCCACTATGCCCAAGACATTCCACTTTAGCCACCCTCCTTCCCTTGCTGTTGGCCAATGCAGACAGGCCTCAGAATCCAGCTGATGGGGGGCCAGGGCAGGGTATTCACTCCCTTATGAACTTGTTGATCCTGGTCAGCAGCACTGCTGTCTCTAAACCTGGGGAGTGGGGGAGAGGGTGGGTCATCTAGGGAGCAAGGAGAAGGCTAGAGGAAGAGAAAAATGAGGTGAGGAGGGAAAGTTCTTACCAGTTCTCTCTCTCTCTTTAGCACATCTCCTATAGAAAGAAAAGCCTCCCATTGTGAGTTCAGCCAGCTTCAAGCAGGACCTTCCAACCCTGGGCCCCCCCCACAAACTGCCTTTCCCAGGTTCCAGCCAATATAGTGGTATAAGGAAGGGCCTGAGAATCTCAGAGGAGACCTCAAGGCACAGGTGGCACATATGAGTCTGAATCAGCCTCATCACCAGAGTCTGGGGAAAGTAAGAATCCAGGCAGCTGAGGCACAAAGCACTCACCCTTGGAGGAGGAAGGTCCACAGAAGCAGCAAGGTGGAGATACAATTGGCAATGATCCACATCATTAGATAGGTTTGAGGGGGCTGTGGGAATAGGAAAAGGCCCCAAGGGAAGTATATGGGAGGGAAATAAGTAAGGAAGAGAGGGACAGGATTAAGGAGAACCAGGGATGGGAGAAGAGGAAGAGGGGTGACAGTTACAGAGCCCTTACAATAAGCCAGACTGGGTAATGCATCTGCTGCATCAGTTGGCAGTCATTGGTGGTGACCGAATCCACCCCTGCACACCAGAGCAGGGAGAAGAGCCAGGGCTTGTTCACTACAAATAGGTTCACTGAGACATTATCCCGATGCAATGCCCTGTGGAAGTGGGAAAGAAACAGGGAACATCTAGAATTGTGGTGTATGAGGCATGGAAGGCAGCCCCCTGCCTGTGCTTGAATCTATAGTGTCACTGTCAAGGAGGTATCAGTCCTACCTTCGCATAGCAGCCCCTGACCAAAAGTGATTTTCTTTGCGTAGCCGAACTCTGTCTCCTGGTGGATTTTACCCACAGGTCTTAGCTTTGCCATCTGGGGCCACACAAATGTATCTCTCCCCTTTGTCCCATGATATCCCTTCAGAAGTCTGAGGAACAGAGGCTGCGTTTCCCTGAGCCTTCTCTTCTCCAGGTCTAACAGCTCCATTTCCTTCAATCTCTTGAATCTCTTGGTTCTTAGGTTATTATTTAAAATAATAATAGGTTATTGTTGAAGTCTCTTGGGTCCTAGGTTATTATTTCCTGCACCATACAAGCCTCTCTAATCTGATCTTACTCCAATTTATCAATGTTCCTTTGAAAGTATGGGGCTACCTCTGAACATGATATCCCAGATGGGCTTGGACCAGCTTTGAGTAATGCAAAACTATCTCCTCCTGCCTTCTGGGAACTATGCTTGCTTGTATGAAGGTAGCCCAGAGTCAGGTTAGCCTTCAGCAATGTCATGTCTCACTGATGACTCACTATGCACACTATTCAATCAAAGCCCTGGTTCTTTTCACACATGTTGCTGCTGATGCCTGTGTCTCCTCTCTTGTCTTTGTGCAACTGTAATTCTTTTGGGCCCCAAATATAGGCCTTTATATCTTTCCCTGTTGGATTTCATCTTGCTAGATTTGGCCTTCATTTTAGAGCATTTAGACCTTTCAGGGCTTTGATTCCATCATCAGTGTATTCATTACCAATTCATGTCTTTTGTAAACATGATCAGCAGTTGATATTGACCAGGACAAGACTAAGGTGAGGACCAAACCCTATGTCATGTCTCCCTTCATGGTGACAACTTGGGGAAAAGTCCTTGAAATACTTATCATAACTGGTCCATCATTTAGTTCACATTTTTCTATCTGACCACATTTTAAAGAGACCTTGGCAACTGTGTGCTTTGAAGTCCATCATGATTACTGGCTGGGTCAGCTTCTAGAGGCCAGCTCACATCTGGGACTCTCTCGCCTCTCTCTCCCCTGCGTCCATCCTCTGTTACACTGATCTCTTTCGTGTAGAATAAAAGCTGAAATCCATCTCATGGCCTACCCAATTTGGCCCCTGCCTACCTCTTTAGCTTCACCTTCCCTTTGCTCACTAGGCTGCTGTTCCTATTCTTCTGCAGCTCTTCTCATAGTTAGCTCCTTGTGACCATTCAGATCTCAACTCAGACATCACCTTTTTAACCATTCTTCCTAATGTAGCCCCTGTACTACATCTCCCCATTTTGTCTTTATAACACTTGTTAGTATCTAATATACATGTATTTTGTTTATTGCCTGTCTCTTTCACTAATACATAAATTCCACAAAAGCAGGGACTTTGTCTCATTCATGTTGTGTCCCCAAAGCCTGTAATAAATACTACCCGGTACATAGCAAGTGTTCAATAAATATTTGTTGTATGAGTGAATGAATGAATAAATAGCCTTTGCCCTCCGTGCATTGGTTCTTCTCTGCCATTAAGCCTCATGTGATCCCCTTGGTTACATTCCCCTAGCACTCACTTGATATCCAACAGTGGCAAGTCTTGATAGGGGAGGTTGAGAAACTGGGGCCTCTCAGTTCTGTTGCCTCCCTGCTGTCCATATATCTGGCGCATTCTGGGTGCCCGTTGTTGGACATTAGCCCGATCTTCATCTGGTAGCCAAAGGACCTGTGGTTCGGGGAGAATGGACATGAAGCTGGGGAAGACCTAAGGATTCCAGAGATAGGGGTGAAGGCAGAGAGGTTTGACCACAGAATGTGTTATGTGAGCTGGGGTGGGGTCCTGGGACAGGGGGCAGCCTCAAAATCATTATATGTCCAAGGGAATGCAGGGTGGGGAGAGGGGTCAAAGGAGGCCATTGGGAGTCCTGGCAACATCACCATGGCTTGGGGCACCCTTGCCCTCAGTACAGTCTCCAATGTCTGGTTCACAAAAGTGTCATAGTATGTGTGGTTTTGTGGAGGTCGGCGCAAGTCAAACATGATGGAAAGGTTGAGGACTGCAGCTTCCTTCAATAGCTCTTCTAATGCTGGTACTGTCTGATTCTCAGCCTCTTTCTGATCAGGGCCCGACAACTGCTTGGCCCCCCAAAAGGGCTGCCTCTGTAAGAAAGGAAAATTATTTCAAGAGCAGAAGAGACCTCCAGGCCTTCCCTCCATTCTCACCATCTTCACTCACATCCCCTACTTGGTGTCCAGCTTCTGCCCACCTCTGAGCCAGGATCTTTTTTCTCCAAACTGTGGCCTTCATCCAGACCATCTAATACCTTACTCTGTGACCTCCCTTCCAGTTTCCTAACTTCCTCTCTCCCACTACACCTTCTCTTTGGTCTCGCAGAGACCTCTGGGATCTTGACACTTTGGTTTCCTTCCAGTCTATCAGCCCGTTTCTGGCCACACCTACATCCCGTACCCACGGTCCCCATAGCTTTAACTATTTTTCCACATCACTCTCAACTCCCTTCCTGCCCCAGCTGCCCTACAACTCCCAAACTCTGATTCTATTCTACAACTGTTTGCCTCCTCCACCCTATAACTGGAGGCTGAGCACTGCCATAGGCACAGCACACCATGTGGACTGTCGGCATTATCCTTCCTCCCCCCCCAGTACTGCTTAGCAATCCTTTGAGCTCTTGAGTTACTCCCTCTCCCATTCCCCCTCTTTACCACTCTCCTCTCCTCCCCTAATTACCAATGAATGACCTCACCTCCTAATTGCTGACATTGATAAAGCTAGCTATCTAACACTTATTGAACACTTACTATGGTCCAGGCAGTGTTCTAAGCACTTTATGTGTACTAACTGACTTAATCCTCCCAATAACCCTACAATGTAGGTACTGTTATGGAAATTGAGGCACAGAGAGACTAAAGAATGTTGCCCAGGGTCACACAGCTAGAAAGTGGTGGAGCCAGGATGCCAGGGTTCAAACCTAGACATCCCTTGCTTTTTATCACTCTAGTGTGACATTGTATATAGAGTTAAATGAAAAAAAAAAAAAAAAAAAGCAAATTGCAAGAGTCTGTGAGTAATCCTATTTGTGCAAAATAAAATATTTACACAAACAATAAATATATCACTGGGACTGGATTATGGGAGACTTCAACTTCTAAGTTATTTCTCTGATGTTTTATTTATTTACTTATTTTACAACAAACATATATTACTCTTTTAATCAGGAAAAGAGGAACTGAAAAAAACAACTATCCTTTTAAATATTTTCTACCACCTAAAGTACACACTCTTGGGGCCTGGTATTCAAAGCCCTTCAAGACCAGTCCTCTGCTCCTCACCACTCCTGTGAATTGTATCTCCCAGTTACACTGAACCACTTTTTGTTCCTTGGAAACACACTTTCTTATACTTCTGGGCTTTACATGTGCTCCTTTCTCTGATTAGAATTCCCTTTCTCTGCCTTGCACATCTTATGAGAAAACTCATGTCATATGCTGCTCATGCATCCTCTCCTGTATGAATCCACTCCTGATCCTCTCCCACACTCACCCTGCCCAACAATGACTTTGCTCTCTCTCCTCTCTACCCAGGAAAAATATATTTATTGCTCTAGGTTTCTTCTTCTGATTGTCTGTTGCCTCGGCTCTTTCTTACTAGGTGGGAGTGACTTGAAGGCAGAGACTGTGTTCCTACTGCCCAGCACAAAGCTCAGCAAATGCTTATCAATGGAATGAACTCTGCCCTTTTTGAGTGCCCCTGCAGGTGGTTGCCTCTTCCCAGAAGCTGTCCTCACCTCTAGGAACCAGGCCCCAGCATTGAGTCTCTTCAGTTCAGCCCAGGAGAAGTCACTGCTGTGGGCTGTGATTCGGGCTGGAAACACAGAGGCTACATCCGTGGTCCTGCTCAGGTGCTCATCATGCATGAGGAAGGGGACCCCATCGGAGCTGAGGGCACAAGGGGTGTCTGAGGCCAAGCTGTGGGGCTGGATATAATTTCCTGAGCTCCCATGCTGTGTCCCTCAGCCTCCCAGGTCCTTTAAGCCCCAGCCTCTCTCACCTGACCATCACGTCGGTCTCGAATACGGCAGCTCCACATTCAGCTGTCTTCCGCAGGGACATCAGGGTGTTCTCGGGTGCCAGCTGGGAAAGGGAATTAGTAAGGAGGTAGCAGGAAAGGGTGGGAGCCTAGGAACTCACAGGACTGGCTGCTGTAGCCCAGAGGAGCAAACCCTCTCTCCCCTCCCAGCATTCTTCCCAACACACTCACCATGGGGGCCCCTCGGTGTCCCACCAGCCCAGGCTTGGGAGGTAAGTCTCTGGGTTCCATGATGCAGGGTGAGGAGATGCATAGGGGGGCCAGGTAGATGACCAGGGTAACTCCCAAAAATAGAAGCAGTAGCAGAATCTTGGCACCTATGGGGAGTGGGGATAGGCTTTGGAGAAAGGGCAATGGGGGTACTCTGGTGGCAGAAAGTAGAGTGCAGGTGCAGGGAGCCAGGCGGGTGGAGGCGGGTGGCAGGTGGTGGCCAGTGGGGGTGAGTGGGGGGTGGAGTTGGCACCTCTTTGGTGGATACGGTAGAAGATATCAGCCACAGTCCAGGCCAGAAGAGTGATTCCAGCGACTGCTCCAATATGAAGGAATGGGGCTGTGGCCTGTGGACAGGAGTTAGTGAGGGGGGCTCTTCTTCCTAGTGCCCTTCCCCCCCTCCTCTTAGGCCTGACTTTTGGAGTTCAGAGCTACCCAAAGTCTTGGCGGACCAGGGAACAAGACATGTTCTGGGGTTGGCTGCAGGCAAAGGCTCCCACCTAGGCACTGGAGATTGGCCACTCACCTGCAGTGATAGGCGTAAGCTATGCCACTCCTGCTGCCATTGGATGTCCAGTCCCACAAGGCCAGCGGCCACAAGAAATATAATGAGGAGCAGCAGCACCTGGGGGACCAGGGATGAATGGGGCCCTCTTTGTCAACCTGGGCTTGTGGTTATGTGGGCTGCCTCCTCACTCTATGAAGACAGGACTCTTTCCTCCTGACACACTCACTTTCTTTCACTCAACGAATATGACAGTACTTCAAAAAATTTGTGGAAAAATAGCATTAAAAGATAATAGGAATCTTTCCATGAACTTTTTGAAGTACCCTCATTTACTGGGCTTCAGGTCCTGGGCTTGACCCCAGATATATAAAAGTGAGGTCCTCAGCAAATAGCCAGCCAAGCACTGGGCCCAGTGACCTCCTCTCCCACTTATTTCCATCCCCACTCTACCTTGTGGAGACTGTGCAGGTGCAGAGGCTGTCCACAGAGCTGCAGAAGCAGGGCCAGGAGCTGGGGGCAGAGGGTGGTGGGACTTATGATGTGCCAAGGGTGGGGCAAGAACACTGAGGTGGGCTTCCCAGGCTGGCACCTCCCTCCTACCCAAGAATTAACCCCCTCCCCTCAGTGGCTAGGGTGAGAACAAGGGCATAGAGCTGAGTAAGAAGTAGGGACTGAGGTGGTGGTTAGCTCGCTGTCCCTGGACCCACCAGTAGCAGGGATGCATATGTGACCAGTAGAGAGATGACCAGCAGGAATGCCAGGGACCAGTCCATCCAGTGTCCCCAGTGGCGGAATAGGAATCTGTGGGAGGGGAGAGGGAGGTGTCCAAGTGGGGTAAGGGGTGTCAATAGTGGCCTGAGGGGAGTTAGGGTGGGTGGATCCAGAAGGAGGACTAGAAGGGAGTGAGGGAAAAGTCCTTCATGTAGCCAGGGGCTCCAAGGATTGGGGAGATTTCATGGAGGGAATTTCTAAGGAGGTTGGGTAGCAGGAGAATTGAACTTCAGGGGCTGGGCAGGGCTAGGCAATGACTGACAATGGGAGCTGAGCACAAGGGGTCTCAGGGTGGGGAGTAGGGTAACATGTATGCTGAGGAAGGCGGAGTGGAGGGGGTCCATGACACACTCATTGAAGTTGTGCAGGTCATTGAGAAGGATGAGCCCGATGTACAGCCAGCCCAGGGAGAGGAGGAAGGTGAGGAAGAGTAGGCCAAACCAGACACAGTCGCACTGCAAAGGGGCAGGAGAGAAGCTCACAGTCGATTCCCATTTCAAGCTCAGAGTCCCCAACAGACGGCATCTCAGGGGAGCTTCCTGCCATGCATCGGGCTACTCTGCTCTGGGGGCAGCTCTTGCTATATTTGAGCGAGTTTTTCTTCCTGGGGAGGGAAAGCCCCTTCCCCCCAGCTGCCGATGAGCACGATTGGCCTCCTTATCCCCTCAAATTGGTCTCTGCCTTCTGACTTCCAGACTCCCCACCTCCCCATCCCTACTCAACCTTGCTGGTTTGCATCCTCTCTTTGGGGCATTTCCTCCAGTGGCAGCTATACAGGCAGTGGAGGCAGCGGGCCCAGACGGAGCAGCATCCGGGGGACTCGGCCATGGTGAAGGCCTGGGGGAAGGGACACTCGGCCATCAGGGACCCTGGCAGAGGGCAGATCCCAGCCTCCCTCCCAGTGTATCTGAGAAGCCTGGGGGAGGGGCAGAGGCCTGGGCCGCTGTTCAGGAATGGAGGTCACAGGGCAGGCCCAGAGCGCCAGAGTGGATGAGGTGAGCAGCCCTAGCGCCAAGCCTGGCAAAGGGGGACAATCTCTGGGGTCTTTCCCTTTAATCTTGATACCTGGAAAGTCAGTGGGATACCCAGAAGGTCCAGCCTCTTTGCAGGCAGGATGCATACCCACTCTCTCTAGCTCTTCCCCATCCAGCTCTGGGGATGAAGTGCTTGCCCTGGGTGGGAACTCAGGAGAAACTGCCTAGGGTGAGGCAAACTCAGTTCAGCAAGTTGAGGCAAATCTGGCCAAGCTTGAGGCAGCCCCATGTTGAGTTGCCTTCCACACCAGGAAGCAGGAATAACCTGAAGCAGAGGTTCCAGTTCTGACCTGGGGCTAAGGGAGGCCCACCCAGTTGGCCAGTTGCTATGGATACAGAGATTCCACAAATCACAAAGCTCTGACTAAAAGATTCTCTGTGCCCATCTCCCGGGGAACAGGGGGCACTGCCAATAAGAGGAAGACTTGAGGGAAACAGGTTGCCTGGGTCACTTCCAGCCTTCTAAAGGAACCCTTTCTCTACCCCAACACACCCCCAAAATCCAAGCCCTCCCACCTCAGTTCTGTCCTTTTCTGCCCAGTCAGCCTGACATTCCCCACCCTGACAAGAAACCCAGTCCTGTCTTCTCCCTTTCAGGGGCCCCATCCTCTGAGTTAGCTTTGGTGAAAGTACAACAAATATAAGACAAAGGTGTGAGTGTGTAGCTGTGGTTGTTTTGGGGCAGGGGATTCCTGTGCCTTGTGCTTCTGGGTCTGGCTGAGAGACAGAACTGATTCCCAAACAGGGTTGGGTGTATGATTGTGACTCTACACAAGAGGGTGTGTGATTTGTGTCAGCATATGTATGTGCGTGTGCACTAGTGGCTGTCAGTACAAATGGGTTTCTAGATGACTTTAAGTATGTAAAGGAGCCCCTGGATACATCCAAAGTGTGTGTGTGTGTGTGTGTGTGTGTGTGTGTGTGTGTGTGTTCTAAAGGACACAATCCCTTGTCATCCGGGCTCCCTTGAGGCTGTGGAGTCTTAGGGGGGTGCACAGTGGCTAGGCCCCTGCAAGGAGAAAGGGTGTGGCTGCTCCTGAAACTGCCCTCCTTACTCTGTGCTCCTTGGGAAAGGAGAGTTAGAATAGGGGATGGAAGAGTGGGGGGCTGGAGCTGGTGAAAGGGCTGGGCAAAGGAAACCTCTTTCCTCCCTGAGACCCTTGCCAGGAGAAAAACAACCCCAAGGAAGGTTCCTGCCTCTGCCCATCCTGGGACTAGGTTGTAGTAGCCTGCCCTGAGCTCCAGTCAACACCTCTTGCCTCCCGTGGGCCCTCCCTACCCCTGTACCCCAGACACTGCCTTCCAGAGTCCCACCTCCCTCCAGGAGCTGTAGAATGGGATCAGGATCTGAGCAGCCTGAAAACCCCAAGCAGGGGAGCTGAAAGAGGTGCTGCTCAATTCCTGGCACAATCCCTGCCAGATACAGCCCGTCTCTGCCCCACAGCTCCCGTCTGTAGCCCCAGCCTTCCCGCGGCACCCTCACACCTTTTCTCAGCGGCAGCTCTGCTCTGCTCTGCTCTCTGTTCTGCACTGCTTCCCAGCTCCTCTCCAGAGTTGTCTGTCTCCTCCCTCTTCCAGTCCTTGGCTCAAGCCTCACCGGTCAAACAGGTGGCACTGTTGCTACCTACAGGAGGCTGTGTGGGTCCTCTTGGGAGGCCTGCCGCTGCTCTATGGCCTGGGCCCAGCTTGGGTGGGAAGATGGCAGGGAGGAGGAGGGAGAGCAGATCTGCTTCTCTTCTTTACTTGCTGGCAGTCAGGGGGCTTGGGGTGAGGAATTCCTTTGTGCAGACTTCCCCGTCCCTCTGTCCCTCCTCCTGTTCCCCTCCCAGTCACTGCCGGGGCTTTGTCCTGGCTGAGGGAGGCGAGGGCTGAGGGCACAGGCAGGCGGGAAGCTGGGGGGAGGTGACCACACAACGTTGCAACTTGGCAGTGAGGAGAAGGGGCCCAGCCAGCCCCCTGGAAAGGGGTGTGTGTGAGGAAGTCTAGCATCTAGTCTCAAGCTCCCTGGGAGTACAGCCTTGATTCATTAGCCTCTTGGGCTCCTACTCCCAGTTCTGCAAGGTGCATCTGTAAGAGATGTAGTTGCAAGCTACTTCCTGAACTCGGGGAAACACAATGCCCTGCTTCTGGACCAGGGGTCCCCATGGGCCTTGTGGCTCCTAGGTGACACTAGGAGCTCTCCACTTCCCCCATCACCCCAGTCAGGAGAAGCTGAGACTGGCATCATTTGTGCTGCCTTGTTCCCACAGCATCTAAAGTCTCTTTCCAAGAATCATTTGAGGAATGTATAGTATATTAGAGTCATAGGCTTTTGGAAGATGAACACACATTGTTCTGCTGATGCTGTTACTATAGCATCAGCAGGAGAGGGCTGGCTAGCAAGTTGTAGAGTCAGCTTAGCATTAAAGCACAGGATCTGGGTGGGATAAGGGCTGGGGCTGGCTTGATTGACTTCCCCTCTACATTTTGGCTGATGCAGTGACTTGAAGTCTGGGGACTAGTGCAGCATTGGTGGGAAAGGATGTCTTCTCTGAGGATAAGTCTGTTTACCCCTCACCCTCCCACACACTGGATTTCAAACAGCGAGAAGGAAGACTGGCTCTCTTATGCCAAGAGCCAGCCCCCCTCCCTCTCAGCCTTCCCATTGTATCCAGAGGCTCTAGTTGGCAATGGCAGAGGCTCCCTTGCTCCCTCTGCTTTAAAATGCAAAGAGAAGCAGGACTGTTTGCTGGCAGGAGGCCAAGGAAGGCTGGCAGGAGGCCAAGGAAGGCTGGCAGGTTACCTAGCCCTCTGCAGGCTTCATTCTAGGCAGGTTGTTGTTCAATTTCCTTTGTTTGGGCTCTGGTAGATTCTAGAGGAGTCTTGGTTTTTGAGTTCTTGGGAGCTTTTTTGGGAGGGAGGGGGCTGGGATTCAGAATGCATGGATATGAGGCCTGGGGCTTATGAACTCAGAAGGCTACAAGTCCAGTCAGCAGCCTGTGTATGGCATTCCAGGGCTGACCCTCTTTTAGCTTTAAGCAGAGATGGAGAACCATGATGCATAGTAAGGAGTTAGCCTTGCTCCTCCTCTCCCCTCCTGAAGGAGAAAGCAAGGAGCCAGTACTGTTCTGTGCTGGGACTGGACAGCAGTGTGGTCCCATGCCCATCCTATACCAAGAAATCAGGCAACAGGGCATTAGGAATGGCCGCTGCTGCCACTCTAGGGAGTCACACAGAAGCTTTGATGTTTGACCTGGGTTCAAGTCCTAGCTCTATTACTAACTTTGTGACTCTAGATAAGTTATTTAACTTCTTTGTACCCCAGTTTCCTCATCAGCAAAATAAGGACACCTATCTACCTTGAGCTTTTTTTGTGAGGAGCAAATAAAATTGTGGCAGGAACATGGATATGCTCAGTAAATGTGGTTCCTTCCTCACAAACCTGGAGGCCAGGCAGGATCTACAGTGGTCAGGCCACTGGCCTTGCTGGAGTTATTCCAATTTCCTGGGGTAGCAAAGCATCATAAAAATACAACATCATGCTCCACACTATCCTCTGCGAAAGGGGGCAGCTACAAGGCATGGAGGCTCAGGTGCTTGCGATGAATCTCCTTAATAGCTTCCCCAGGGTCTGAGGAACACAGGTTGAAATTTTATTTCTCCCTCTAGTACAGAAGGATCTTCCTGAACACTAGTAGATAGGCTAAGGTTTATTTATTTACTTAACATTTAAAAATAATTCATTTACTTCAGTAACATGGAAGACAACTGATGGTATTGTTAAAACACTTAAATCTAGAGAAGGTCAGGCAGGAAAGATCAAGACCCCATTTCTGAGGTGGGGTGAAGGATCCGAGCCAGGCCTCTATCCTAGTCCAGGCTCCTCCATTAAGCTGAGACAAGAAAGCCTCAGCCTCATCCCCATGAGGGGACAGCCTTAACTGCTAACAAATAAGGGACAGCTAGATGGTACTGGGGACTGGTTCCTGATGAGTCATTAGGAAGGTCAATTGGTTCTCTCTTCAGTAAGGGGCTTAGCACCCTTCTGGAAAAGAGAAAGTAGTAGTCTGGGGCTGAGGACTGAGGGCTAATATCCAACAAAGGTTCCCTTCCTTTCAGTAACACTTTGTCCCTTTTTTCAACAGCAAGAAACTTGAAATCCAGAGAAGTCATTAAAGAACCCTTCTGGCTGCAACCTCAAAGCATGTCTCAAGCCAGACTGGGGTAGAGATGATGACTCCAACATCAGTGGCCCTCTTCTTCAATAGGGGAGCAGCCAGAGAAGAAGCTGGTATTGCTGGCCAGAGCTCGTTTCTTTTTCTTCCCTGGAGCCTTACTTTCTTGGAATTCTGTTGCCCCATGTTTCAACTCTGGGAAGTCAAAGGAGGAGGAAGCTGGATCAGTCTTCTTTAACAGCACCTGCTCCACATCACACATCTCTTTCAGGATCTAGGAAGGACAGAGACAGGTATGAATAGACCCTGAAAAGGGCAGAAGCTCCACCCAGCCGAGCCACTACAAATGCTCAACACACTCCCAGTAGTATGAGGTGTCCCCTAACATTGCTCTATGGAAAAAACAAAAAGACCCTAGTCTATGCCTGATTCCCAGTTCCCAGCAAGCTGATTATACCTTTACCCTCCTCCTTTCTTTCACTGGTCTCTGTCATAGCTAACGCAGAGAAGGATGCCAATACAGTTTTCCAGTGCCTACCTTTTAGCCCACCTACCTTGCTGTTGGGAGTGGCACAGACGGGGTTGAAGAAGCTCAATCCTGGGGTCACCTCTGTGGGATCCTCCAGTTTGAAGGAGCCTTCGGAATCCTGGATCCGTTCAACAGCACCCAAGCTATCCTAAGAATCAAGTAGACAGGCATATTATAAATCTGGCTACTAGGGTTACAAAATGTCTGCTCCTCTTGAACCAGTGAGGTACCAGCTCTGAGTGCCTGATCAGTCAGTCTAAGCAAGTCTTAGGGAGACCCTGCTTGGAGAAGTCATAGTGTTTGACATGCTCTGTCCCTGAAGGCATGGAGCAATTCTTGGAGGCAGGCTTTGAAGGGAAAGGACTGGGTAGGATAGCAGCACAGGACAGATCATGAGACAAGGTTTAAAACAAGGCTAAGCCTTGGCCATTTCTTTCATTAAACTTCCCCTCTCTACAATCTGTAATGTTATTTTAGCACCCCTACAGGGTGTTGTCTATATTAGTATTCCTTTCAGATAAGGAAACTGAGTCCAAGAGAGAAAAGTTGCTTAGGTAACAAGGTGACTCTGTGGTAGAGCTTGGATTAGAAAGAATTATATCTTATTGTCATGGAAACAGACTGGATTGAGAGTCAGAAAGCCTGAGATCTAATCTTAGTTGTCATGACCAGCTGTGTAATAGCAGGTGAGTCATTTAAGCTTATCTCTGGGCCTCAGTTTCCTTTTCTGTAAAGTTGGAAGCATTGGATTAGATCAGTGGTTTTTACAACTGAAATCCTAAGAGGAAGCCCAATATGTAAACAGGTAAAGAGCAAGTTGCTTCGTGGAATTTAACCTCCACAGGCCATGCCCCTCTGCCCAGAGGCTTTTTCATGGAGCTACTACAGGACTCTAGAAACCAAATTGAAAAATCATGGGAATAGAGAATCCTTAAGGTTCCTGCTATATCTATGATTCTTAGTCTGACCTCTAGCTTGCCACTTTGGTCCTCTGATGCCTACCTATCTTAGAAGTCTTTTTAATAACAGACCTAGGGCAAAACTGTTCACATGTAGATGTTCAAGAAATGCATAATGATCATTAGACTATGCGGGCTAGAATCACTGTATATCACACAGAGTTGTAGCAATGAGCTTTTGCTGAGGGCACAGGTAGGCATAAGGTAAGTACAGGGATCTGACCTGCTTGGTAGTCCTCATGGCACATTTTGTTTCCCTGAGTTTTCTACTCCTGGGAGCAATATAAGGAGGACAGCTATAGTTAACTTGGTTCATGAAAGACTTGGTTCCTCTGGGTCTCTTCCTAGAGCCATGGACTAACTGGTTCCCATGGAAAGGGTCTAAGTAACTATAATGTCTCAAGATACCAGGAGGATTAACTTCCTTCCTGGAAACTGCCACCTCAGCATGTGGCTTTTACAGTTCCAGCTAAGCCTTTGGACTAGTTTGATCCTGCATGTCTCTATGCCTGTAAATGCCTGCTTTCCTGTTCCTCGCTCTGCCTCAGAAACTGTATAGAAACTTTACAGCCAAGGCTGGGGTGGGGAGCTGCATACCTGAGAATCTCCTGGGAAGGGCTGTGGTTTCTGAAGAGTGTGTGGACAGGCTAGCAGTGAGAAGAATTGAGAAGTGAAATGTCCTTTTCTGGCTGCAGAGGGAAGGAGAAGGGTAGGAAGAGCTGTGCAGGAGACTCTAGGTTTCAGGATGGAAGGTAGAGAAAAGAGTGGAAACTAGTGGGAGGCCTGAAGAGATGGTGAGGGGAAACAACACCGATCCTACCTTGCCTTGCTGGCGGTTCCGACATTTTGTGGGGTCACAGCTGCAGTCCATGCCACAGTCTGACTTTTGCTTCCTGCACCCACACTGCTTGTTCCCACACCAGCCCTTGCAGGAACACTGCAAAACAGGTTTCCAGAAAAAAGCATTACTGAAAGGGTTAGAAGACTAGTTTAAAGAGTCTTCTCTTCATTTCCAAACTTTCTAGAAAAAAATGGAAAATTCCATCATCTTTACCAAGCTTCAATTTCCTCAGTCCTCTCTTCTTTATTAAAACAAAGAACAAAGTCATGACAGACAAATCCATTTTCTTTTTTGGATAGTATATTTGAAGGGCAGATCAAAGGGACACCATAATAATGCAAGGCAACTGACGAAGACTGTTATGGCAATTCTATGGGCAAAATGAAGAACTGCGAGCTGGCTGGTAGCATAGTTAAGTATATTTAAGGACTGAGTATAGTTACTCAGTATCTTTAGATCTACCTAATTTACTTTCATCCAACTCACATTTCTACATTTTGTCTAGTGTTAGCCTGGGCTTTGTCCTCAACACTTTAATCATTCAACATTTTATTAGCACCATGCTCTAACCAACTGAACTTACTGTCCAGCCCTCATTCAGCATTTTAATAATTCACTAATGATATGAGATAAAATAATTTACATTTGATAGCACTTTACAGTTTTCAGAGTGCTTTCATATATAAAAATACAAAATGTCATAACCAGTCTACAAGGTAGGCATATTTATCAGTTCTAACAATGACACAAAGCTAGAAGGATGATTAATATGTAAAATAAAATCTCAATTCAAAAATATTTTGACAGGCTGGAATTATGGGCTTAAAGTAGAAAGAAAAGATACAACAGAAATAAATATAAGTTTGGTATTTAGGTTCCCCCCAAATCAGCCACATAATTACAATATGGAGGGAGATATAGCTTAAAAGTTTGTGCAAAAAGGGCCTAGGTATTTGAGGTGTCAGCAAGCTTCATGAGTCAACAGAGTGAAATGGCTATCAAAAAGCAGGCTGAAATTTGGAGTTCAGAAAACATGGGGAGCATGGGCCGGCCCGGTGGCGCACTGCTACAGTGCGCCGCTTGGGAGCGTGGCGGCGCTCCCACCGAGGGTTCGGATCCCACATACAGACCGGTTCCCGCTCACTGGCTGAGCGAGGTGCAGGTGCGACACTGAGGGTTGCGATCCCTTGGCCGGTCCCAGCCCGGTACGGGCGTGACACTGAGGGTTGCGATCCGTTGCCGGACACGAAAAAAGACAAAAAGGAAAAAAAAAAAGAAAAAAAGAAAAAAAAAAAAGAAAACATGGGGAGCAATTATTTCACTGCACTCTGGGTCAGTTGGACCCCATTTGAAATAATGCATCCTATTTTTAGGGCACCAAAATTTTTTTCTCATGCATATAAAAGCATAGGCAATAATAAAAAACCTCACTCATGTCCTCACCCCCATTAATAAATAAAATGCAGATATAACTGTGTACCATTTCCTAATCCCACTCGCCTCCTTCCCTCCCAGAGGTAAACAGTCTTCTGAATTAGGTGTTTATCATTCCTATGCATGTCTTTTACCACATATGAGTTTTTATTTTAAAAAAATAAGGAATTCATGAATCTGGACTTCACATCTTGGGCATGAGGGGTGACAATCAGCTTTGTAGCTCATGAATATTCATAACCAATTAAAAGGGAATTATATGTTTTTAAACTT
This sequence comes from Galeopterus variegatus, assembly GCF_000696425.1. Taxonomy (NCBI): domain Eukaryota; kingdom Metazoa; phylum Chordata; class Mammalia; order Dermoptera; family Cynocephalidae; genus Galeopterus; species Galeopterus variegatus. The sequence continues at coordinate 100,268 of NW_007728264.1, read as the reverse complement.
TATGTAAATGGCATCTTATTATATGTTGATGCCTGTAGTTCCAGTTCCATTAATTTACACTATATAATCATGCCACAATTTACACATTCTCCTGATAGTGCCATTTTTCACTCATAACTAAGGCGGCAATAGTCATAGCTAACATTAATGTTCCAGGCACTATTATAAGGGCTTTCCATGTATTAAGCCCATTTAATCAATAAGCATGTTTCCTTGTGCACACGTTCAGGAGTTCACTGTATACATGTGTATAATGAAGAGAACATTAAACAAAAACAAGGTGGATGACTAGAATTATAGGAAGAAATGCTATAAGAGAAATAGTAGACCAAGATTCAGGAACAGAGCTAAGTCCCTAAGTGGCAAAGACAAGCCAGCAAATTAATTTAACATTAGAAACTGGGAAGAACCACCTAATGGCAATGAACTTTAGTAGTAAATCCAAAGAAATGGTAACTAAAGAAGTTAGGAGTTGAGGATCCAGGAAGATCTAGGTGGCAGAGCTCACAGGATGAAGGATTAGAGTCAGAAGAGATCTCAGTGATCATCTAAAGCCTGGTTTGATGTATGAAGCCCCTCTCTAACATCCCTGGTTTAGTTATCCAAAACTCTATTTATTCTGAGATGATAATAGTTTCTAGATTTCTTTTTTTTTTCCTTTTTGTCTTTTTTTTACTGACCGGTAACGGGATTGCAACCCTTGGTGTCGTGCCCGTACCGGGGACCAGCAATGGGATCGCAACCCTCAGTGTTGTGCCCGCACCGCGCTCAGCCAGTGAGCGGGAACCGGTCTCCACATGGGATCTGAACCCTCGGCGGGAGGGCCGCCGCGCTCCCAAGCGGCACACTGTAGCAGTGCACCACCGGGCCAACCCTCTAGATAACTTTTTTTTTTTTTTTTTGTCTTTTTTTCCGTGTCCGGCAACGGATCGCAACCCTCAGTGTTGTGCCCGCACCGCGCTCAGCCAGTGAGCGGGAACCGGTCTGTATGTGGGATCCGAACCCTCGCGGCATGCGCCGCCGCGCTTCCCAAGCGGCGCACTATCCAGTGCGCCACGGGGCCGGCCCCCCTCTAGATAACTTTTAACCACAGAATCTAATTCTGCTATCTGGAATGACATGGAATCAGTTTAACCATGATAACATTTTTTCATAGCCCTGAGCACAATTTTTACTCCCCAGATCCCCTCTGTCCAAATCCTCTCAAAGCTAAATATATCTAGCTCCCTCAATGATCACCACAACATGGTTTCCAAGTATCCTCACCACCTTGACTATACACCAATTTGTCAAAGTTCATATTTAATTGTAAGATCCAGAAATGAGCACAACTTTCTAAATGTGGTATGACCATTGTGAAGTAGACTGTGACAAACACCTCCTTTGTTATGGACTCAATAGTCCTGGTAAGGGGATCTCTAAACCCTTGACCTTGATGTTATCAGCACCATGCTCTACCAAATGAGCTAAATGGCTAGCCTGCCATAAACTCTGAAGCACCGTTGTATTTACTTGTGATATTTCCTACACTTCTATGTTTCCCTTGTAAGCTTACAGCAACAATGCTATAATAAATACAAGTATATTAAGCTTTGCTTGAGGACAAGTATACGTATATTTGCTTCGCATTTGGAAACTCCTTTCCAGAGGTTTTAGGCCCTCTACTATATGTTTCTCTGTGTACTTCTCAACTCCGCCTCCTATCACTTAGCTGACCTTTTAATCTATTCAGATCATGCTCCCCACTGCAACCATAATAAGAGTATCTATAAATGTTTGTGGAGTAAACGAATGAAAGACAGACATATTCTGCCCCATTCTAAGTATCACAACCCTCTGTTCCTCTATCACCTTCAAGTCTTTGCAATACATTATTCGTTGTGCCAGAAATATTCTCAGTTGCTTCCAAGACTGTAGTTTCCTTTTCATCTTATAATGCAGAAATAGTCACCTCTTTCATTGCATCTCCTAAACTATACTTCCTTGGTTTGTCTTTATAGTCACTCTTAAAAACCCCTCAGTCCATTTCCTTGAGATGAATATGCTGAGGCTCTATGGTATACTTCTATTTTTTTGCCTTGTTTTCCCATTTGATTATAAGCTCTCTGAGGCTAAGGATGAGCTCGTAGTCCCATTATGGGCCCATGATATGTTATATTCCTGATGACTCCGACTACCCAAATGACTTACCACCATGGCTATCTATTCCTTACGACTTGCTTCTCTCTGGTGTTGTGGCTTTATAAGGCTCAGTTCCCCATGTGGTGAGCTATCAGCTAATCAAATCAAGTAACCTTCTAGGAAGCCAGCTGAGGTAATTTGTGAACTATTCTCTTTAGGTAGAATGTGGCTGCAGGGTACTAGTAGTGGTGAACTGTAGTGCCTGGGAAGTTAATATTTCAACATAAAACATCTAGGCTTGATAATTATGTAGGATTATCATTGTGTAAGTAAAGAGCATGCCTCAAAGTCAGACTGTTCCTAACTAGCCTGAATTTGGCATGTTTGATCTTAATTACTAACTTTCTCTGTAATTCTCTTTGCCCCTTTAGCCCAGTGAACAAAACCACTCTATTAAACAAGGAAGATAAAGTACCCACTCAGATTCTGGTCTGCAGCTTTTACCAACATAACCATGATGTGGTGGAAACAAACTGGACTTGGAGTTAGAATATAGTCATGCGCTGCCTAACAACGTTTCAGTTGACGACGGACCATATATACGATGAACAAAAGGCTATACCATATAGGCCAGGTGTGTACTATATCTAGGTTTGTGTAAGTGCAGTCTATGATGTTCGCACAGTGATGAATTTGCCTAACGATGCATTTCTCAAAACATCCCTGTGTTAAGCGGCACATGACCACATTTGGTTTCAAGTCCTGGCACTTGGTTTTACGACCTTGGGCAACGCCATTTCCCTCCTGTGGGTCTGAGGTCTATCTGCAAAATGCAAATAATAAATACCTCACTGGATTTTTTGTGATGATTAAAAGAGAGAACATATGAGAATGGTTTATAAACTGTAAAGTCCTATGAAAATAAGATTGTTATGATCACTTTGGAATCAGCTTCAATGAAATGGTACTACTTATTCAGGCTGGTAAGATCCTGAAAACATGAAGAGAGCCAACTTGTGTATGCAGGCAGCCTTCAACACTAGCCCCAGGTACTACACAGACCTGGCTCAACAAGCCCCCTCTTAGTGGAGTCAGTGCCTCTGAACGGGATCCAAAGGGCTCAGATGCAGGGTATGGGGCCAGCACATTCCTAGATTCAGAAAACTATCCTGCTGGCAGTGAATACTAGTGATTGGGACCCCTGACAGAGTTGAACAGGTGGCTCCTACCCCTTGGATGTTCTTCCTGGACACCTTAACTAATTTTGTTGGCTTCCATTCCTCATCATCCCCATCGTCACCGTCACCATCACCATCCTCATGTTCATTCACAGAATGCTCTGAATAATATTTTAGATCCTCGATGTCCATGCTTTGCTCCAGAAACTTTTCTTTAACACGGGAAGGTTTTGGCTAAGAAAAAAGGATTGGAATAGTTATTTAATAAAAAATTTAAAAATACATATGGCATCATATCTTCCTATTTGCTGTTGCCAGCTATATTCTCAGAGCAGATTTCAGACTCCCTCAAATATACCCCACTTGGCTTTACCAATCAGAAGAAATTCTGCTTTAGCCTTTGGCCTTGCAAAGTCTTTGATGGATCGAAACTGGAGGCTGAGCAATCTGAGGGAGTAAGGGGGACTAATGATGTGATGAGATAAGTGTCTTTGGATGGACAGCTGAATATTGCTCTTTTCACCTCCGTCTCCTCCTCAGTTGTATTACATAATGCCTGTGCATGGCCAAAAGTCAGACTTTTGAGGAGGAAGAGTGACTATTTTCCTTAGGATTATACTGTACTTTTGTCTGGGACTCCAAGGAAAATTGAGATGCTAGAATTTGGGAATTTTAACTCTCAACCTCTTACAACAGGCAAGTTTAGCACACTCATCTCAAACCGAGGCTATGCAAGAGTATCACAGGCACTGAGTATTTTACCTTAGGTGGGATATATTCAAAAGAAGAGTCTGGAGACAAAAGGGTATCCTTAGGAAGATGAGGTTTCGGTCTGCTGGCTACTTGGAGGAGGGTCAGTTTCTGTTTGAAAAGAAGAAACAAAGTGTAAAATGTAGCTTCTGGGAGTGCTCATGGCTAAAACACAAAGATTCCAGACCTAGTAGGCAAGCTCAATTTTAAACCATAGTAAAGTGAGGCAGGGTTATAGCTGAGTAGGTTGAAGGACTCCTACTTTCTTTCTTTTTTTTTTTTTTTCCTTTTTGTCTTTTTTTGTGTCCGGCAACGGATCGCAACCCTCAGTGTCGCGCCCGTACCGGGCTGGGACCGGCCAAGGGATCGCAACCCTCAGTGTCGCACCTGCACCTCGCTCAGCCAGTGAGCGGGAACCGGTCTGTATGTGGGATCCGAACCCTCGGTGGGAGCGCCTCCGCACTCCCAAGCGGCGCACTGTAGCAGTGCGCCACCGGGCGGCCCAGGACTCCTACTTTCTAAGATCAATATTAGATTCAGAAAAGGGCAAATTAAAAAACTTGTGTTTATATCACTTTGAAATGCACATGACTATATCACATGGAAACTCAATGTAGACTTTATAAATAGAGCCAAGTCACATACTGAGGGTTGCTCCCAAGAGCTAGCTCAGCAGCAAAAGGATCTCCCAGGGCTTATCACGTGGGTGGGAAACTGTATTACCTGCTTGATGATTTCATTCTCTCGGAGAAGCTGCTGATTTTGCTCACACACTTCTTGCATCTTTTCAAGTTCTTCATCCTATTTCCAGATAGTGGAGTGATAGGTGGCGTTATTTTGGGCACTTCACGTGGGTTACCAAACAACTCACATAGATGAAAAAGTACTGCTGCCAAGTTGCTGGCAGCAGATGGTTTTTGCACAGCAGGCACTGGCACCCAGAAAAGTGTCTGATTCCTGGTTCCTAGGTGCTCTGAATGCAACTTCTATTCCAATGCTTCCCAGCAGTCCTGACCATACTCATAGGAACCATGGGCTCTGCCCTATAAGCTTTCCTTATTCTTTTTCATTCTCTAGCCTCGTATCCCCTATTTATAGCAGGATGCTGATTAAAAACCCCAGAAAGAGTTAGTTCTGTTTCCTTAAAGTCTACAGATGCTTCTATTCACCCTTCTCAACATAGACTAGTCAGTTTATTTGCTACTGCAATAAGTCTGTTTAAACTTCCTGGCACTTAACCGGATTCACACATACAACCTTTTAACTAGTTTGGTTATGTCTTAGATAGGAGGTGCCAAGGAAACCCTAGAGACGGTTGGACTAAAACAGTGCTCCAACATGCTACTAAAGGGTGTGGTGTTCCCAGCCGCTAGAAGAAATTCAGACTCCAGGCATTTTACAAACATATCAGATCTCAGCTCAGAAGAACAAGCTCAGGGAAGATATAGTTGACTGCACCCAAGAATTCTAAGTAAATACTGGGTGATTTCACTTCCTCAACTCTTTAGAGCTCAGGGTTGAGGCAAAGAACCAGGAGGCCGTGAAGTCTGGTATGGAATAAGTACTGCCATTTTGGTACCAAAAATGAGGTTATTCTATATGTGGCTACACTCTGAGTACCCCTAAATTGATCAAATAGCACCAAAAGGTGGTAGAAGCTACAATTATAAACCTTTCTTCAGAAGTTAATTATTCTCTGTTGCAAGTACAATGGTCTAAATGAGACAGGATTCTCATTCAGGCCTGAGAAACCTCTCTCCTGGAGACCTTTCCCTCATTATCATACCTGACATTTTAGTGTGTTCAGCAGCTGCTTTTCCTTTTCACTGACTGACTCCTCTAGCTGCTTCTCTGCCATTTGGCTTTGCTGCAGCTGGCTGAGAAGGTACAGTACCTAGAGAAAGATACAATCCAGTAGGTGGTATCAAAGGAACAAGGGGGAAAAGGAATTTCGACTTAGTTCAGCAGTGATCCAGGTGACTCCTTTGTGATTTAGAAGTAAACTTCACTTTTGCTCTCTTGGCTTGAAGGAGTAAACACAGCAATGATATTTCTCAACATGTTAATCTTGGTATTCAAGTCAGAGCCTAAGAGCCATTGTCTCTGGTATGTATAACTTAAGTCACTTCTCTCTGTTTCAGGTTTCTTATTTAGAAAATTTGGAAAAGACCACAGGCCGTTTGAAGGAAACTTCATAATCCCCACTATGTGTTTTTTTTTTTTTTTGTCTTTTTTTTTTCGTGACCGGCAACGGATCGCGACCCTCAGTGTCGCGCCCCTACCGGACCGGGACCAGCTACGGGATCGCAACCCTCGGTGTTGCCCCCGCTCCTCGCTCAGCCAGTGAGCGGCCGGTCTGTATGCGGGATCCGAACCCTCGGCGGGAGCGCCGCCACGCTTCCCAAGCGGCGCACTGTAGCAGTGTGCCACCGGGCCAGCCCCCCACTATGTGTTTTAACTAACGACAAAAAGCAATGACAGTTTGTTTCTCAGTATAGCTTCTTGGCTTGCCAGAGTTTACCTTCTCTTGGTGCTGTTGCTCCACTCTGACCAGTTCAGCTTGCAACTCCGTCTCTATCTCAGCAAAATGATTTCTTTCCTCAAAAAGCAACTTCTGCATGTCAGCACAGCTGGCCTTGCTCTGTTTCAGGCTGCTTTCAAGCTTGCTGACCTGTATTTTGGAGGAGACCAGCTGGAGGGGAGAAAAGAAGATCAGTGTATTTGGAGAATGACCACCTTTCCCCCATTCATTAGGCAGGAAAATGTCAGCTTTCTTGAAAAGGTCTGAGAAAAGTTTCTCCATGTTCAAATCCATTCTTATTTTTTCATGTCATACGGATTCTAACATTGAATAGTAATAGTACTACTGTTCTATTCCCAGGCCAAGAGTTCATATTTCTGCTGAGACATGTATCTTAGGGCTAGAAACCACAGCTAAGGTCATTTTATCTCTTGCTCTGCCTCAAGAGAAGAATAAACCTAACACAAACAGTATCTGACAACTCCAAATTCTGATACTTAAGAAGTTCTTCTTTAATTTTAAAGAGAAATCCACAGAACACACCCTCATGACCAATTATGTCCCATTTCAGAATGTCTGTGTTCACATGTCAGAACTCGTAGACATGTTAGCTGAGACTGTAGATCTGGCTCTTCAGGCTACACTGATATCCCATGCTGGCCTAGTTTGACATTCACTACTTGCCCATATGGTAAATACTAGTGTCCACAAGACTAATCAGGATTTCCTGAACAAATCCACTAACACAAAACAAAAATGTATAAAGGGTAGCATTGCTCAAACTTGTGGATTTGGAGTTTGTATGCTTGTCTTGAGTAAAAATGCCTCAATCACCAGAAGTGATCAACTTTCATTCGTCTTGTGACAATGTGAAATGATGTATTATTTTAAGGCCAGTGAAGATGGCTTTTCCTTAAAATGAATCTTCATAAGTCAAGAGATGCTTAGGTTTTCTTTTTTCTAGACTGTATCTTAAACTTTTTGAATATACATCTCATAGGTGTTTTAAAAAGTAGTACAATATAATAGTTTATGTTTAACCAGTGGCCCATTATAGCATCCTGGTCTTTTTCTAATTACAATTAATTAAAATTCTAATTAATTTTTATAATTACAGCTAACACTTATTGAGCACTTGCTACATGCCAGGGATGACAAGCATCAATTTGTGAGTCATATTTTTGTAAATGACTGGCCTGTACTTGTTGCTTATACCAACCTTTACTCACTAAACTCTCTCTAATGTTGGTGTCATTGAGGTTTCTACCACGAAAAGTGGCAATAACACTACAACAGTATTCCAAGGCTAACATTTTATTTCAATCTACCCAGCCAGACCTCAAATTGCTGGTAGGAAGAGTGATATTTACCTCTCCAATTAAATATTTCAGAGCACACTTGGCTTCCAGAATGGTAGCAATATTCTCCCAGCGTTGTTTTGGCCTGTCTTCACTTTCTGCATCCAGTAGCTTCTGCTGTAGGTCAGCAATCTGAGCACTCCTTCAGGGAAAGAAACAGTAAGCCTTATTGCAAGTAGCCTCAACACCAAGGAGAAGGGGACAAGCTCTGAGGAAAACTTCAAATAATTTTGTGAATGGAGCTATCAGTTAAATATCATTTATATAATGATTGAGTCATCTAGCTAGGATTTTATATAGTATCTCAAATCCTGTTACAAAGGAACTCCAAGAGACTATCCAAATGGCTTTATTTTATTAAATACTGGTTGAAATAAATGGGTCATATAGTGGGACTTGGGAAGGTTTATTATAGTAAGGCTTTTGTTGTAGTGAATTGACAGCAATGTGACCTCGCCTTGAGGCTATATAAGCTTGGACTGTGGTATGGTGGCCCATCCATGCAAGGATAAGATTTTTCTTTTTTTTTTTTTTTGTTTTTTTTGTCTTTTGTCTTTTTTCCGTGTCCGGCAACGGATCGCAACCCTCAGTGTTGCCCCCGTACCGGACCGGGGACCGGCAACGGGATTGCAAGCCTCGGTGTTGCTCCCGCGCCTCGCTCAGCCAGTGAGCGGGAGCCGGTCTGTATGTGGGATCCGAACCCTCGGACGGGAGCGCTGCTGCGCTTCCCAAGCGGCGCACTATCCAGTGCGCCACCGGGCCGGCCCGTGGGATAAGATTTTTCTGAAGAAAAAAATCTCAAAAGAACAAACAGGTATATGCTATTTGCTAGAATCAAATACCAAATTGACACCTGTGTCTGGTGGTGTGAGTGGTTATCTTGAAGTGCCTGCCATAGGACTAAGAAGTTTCTAAGAAAACTAGATACCCTGCCCCTGGTTATAGCTTCCAAATACTTTCTGATCATGGCCTAGTCTAAAGTCTACACAATATTTCAGTTTCATTTAATAGCTTCCTTCTCAAATTTATCCCATGTCTAGTGAGAGGCAGCATACCAGCATGTACTTAACATGTAGTGCTCTGTTAGGTACTATAAGGAAGATGGGTACAAAAGTAATCTAAGATAGCTGTTCTCATTTTGGGGGGTCTCAGGACCCTTTTATACTCTTAAAAATTATGAGGACCTTTAAGAAATTCTGTTCACATATGTTATACCTATAGATATTTGTAGTATTAGAAAGTAAAACTGAGAAAAAAATTAAATATTAATTCACTTAAAAATAACAACAAACCCATTATACATTAACATAACATATTTTATGAAAAATAACATTTTCCAAGGCAAAAAATAATTTAGTGAAAAGAGTGAGATTATCTTACATTTTTACAAATGTCTTTAATGTCTGGCTTAGTTGAAGATAGCTGGATTCCCAAATCTCCCTCTGCATTCAATCTTTTGTGACATATTGTTCTGATGTAAATGAAGACAATCTAGCCTTACATGGATATGCAGGTTAGAAAAGGGAGGAATATTTTAATAGCCTTTTCAGATAATTGTGGATATTCTTCTTTGAAACTACATTAAAACTCAAGAAGTAGTAGTTCCTTAAACGTTAGCTGCAATGTAGAATCTGAAACTATTATAATAAACTCTTCCCACTCTCTTATATTAAAATCCATTGTTCTATCTTGTAACATGACATTTGGACATTAGTCCACTGAGACATGCAGATCCTTCAAATGTTAACACAGTTCCCTATACAATACACACAAAAAAATCACATTTGTTAATATCACTACTGGTTTTATCAGAAAAGTTATGACAAACTGTCAAGCTCATGGTAGCAGAAACAAGTTTTCCAAAATTCTAAGTTTTGCTTGAAATCTCAAGTTTTATTTTGGTAACAAATACTGCCAGCTGTTTTCCTTAAAATGACAGGTTCACTCTATTCATTTTTGAGAAAATATCTGCCAAGTAACTGAGTCTGAATAACCACAGTTTGTCAGTCATTCTTTCAAGTAAAAATGATGCTCCATGAAAGAAGACGCCTGTTGAGTTTACACCTCAAACAATTGCACAGTGCTTTTCTTGAGATGACCATCATATTCAACATGCAGCAGAAATGCTTTGTGGGTTCTTCCTGCTCTGTCACAAAGGATATTAAAAAGACATGAACTCTAGGGTTGACATTTAATAAAATTAACAATTTTTACTGCTTTATCAAAGCCACTAGTAAGACTGGTTTTGTTTTGTTTTTTTTTAAGACTGTGTGTGTAATGGTGAAGTATACAATGACTACTAGTTAAGGCTGGTGCTATTGCTTTCATTCAGCCTACGGTGTCAGCAGTTTTGTCCATTATTACTTTTGCACCATCAGTGCAAATGTTACCATAGTAATAAAATGCAAATAATGTCTTAAAATTATTATAAAAATAGTTTTGACCACTTGGACCCCCTGAAAGGGTTTTAGAAACCCCTAGGGGTCTGCAGAACACACTTAGAGAACCATGGTCTAATATAATAGTCCTTTCCATTAACAAGCTTACAATCTGTCTTTAGATTGACAAAACTAATAAATATAAAATAATTAATAAAAATAAAGATAACTTATATCATCTGTACCACATAATTGAGTACTATAAATTCTAAAAGTTTAGAGAACAGGAAGATTTGTGAGGGATGAGGAGTCAGGGAAATCTTTTGGAAGAGGTGGGGCAGAACACTTCAGAGTTGTCATCTATCATTGGCCCTTTTCTGTTTTCTCTGACAATTCACATCCCTTATCTATTTCAAAATTTAGTTTAAGTCTCCTTAACTTTAGGAAAATTCTCCTAATTAAACTCAACCCTGTCTAATTCCTTCTACTTGGCATCTACCCTACATTTACATAATCATTTACTTACACAAGTGGTATGCAGTTAAATGTTTAACAAACAGCACTTAAAAAACCAGCCCTGATTTGTAGATTTTGCCAGTTTCTGTGGTGTAAATACTTTCACTATAATTAATTATAGGCTTTCAATGACTTACAACATTCTGGAAATTTTAACAAATGACTCTAGGACACCATTATGAGTAATTATACTATTTCTACTTGAGAGTAAGGATAATTCTATCTATTCTTTCTGTATTTCTCAGTTGCATCCAGTGTAGCACAAAGCAGAAACTCAAATGTTGAGTGACTTATAGATGTATACAAAGATAAATAGCTAATATGTATCAATAAAACCAAATTAAATGATCTCTAAGGTCTTTTGGGCAATAAAATTCTATTATCCGAAGACACTATCTGTCAAAATACTATTTCTTCTAGATTTCATAAACTGCTTAAAAGACAATAATAGTGATTAGAGAGGCTGTGTAGCATTTCTGTCCTGAGAGCCAGGAGGAGATGGAGAAGAACATTCAATGAGAACTTCTAATATGCCAAGTACTGTGTTATGCACTTCACTTTAAACTCATTTAATGCTCATGATAACTTTACTTGTATATTAAATCTATTTTGCTGATGATCTCTTTCTATGTTGTTGCTCTTCTATTATTTCTTCGGTTCCTCTAAAATTCTGTTCTTAAGTTGCTCAATATTACAGAGATACATCTGCATCAAAAATTGTGGTGTGGGCTGGCCGGGTGGCGCACTGGAGAGTTCGGATCCCATGTGGAGACCGGTTCCCGCTCACTGGCTGAGCGCGGTGCGGACGCAACACCGAGGGTTGCGATCCTGTTGCCGGTCCCCGGTACGGGCGCGACACCAAGGGTTGCGATCCTGTTACCGGTCAGTAAAAAAGACAAAAAGGAATAAAAAAAAAAATTGTGGTGTACTGTAAAAAGCATGGGCTTCGGAGTTAGAGTGGGTTTCAAATCCCAGCTCTGTTGTTTGTTAGCTAGTTAACACCTTTGGAAAATTTCTTAAGATCTCTGAACTTCATTTTAGTAAAGTGAGAAGAATGATACTTACTTCATGGGGTATCAGAGGGATTGAATGAGAAAATGTACCTAACGTGTCTAGTGCAGCCTGTGGTTCAAAAAATTGTTACTTTCTCTTATTTTTCCACTATCACAAAGCTTTTGAAAAATAAGCTTTTAAATCACTGGATTGAAAGGTTCTATTATTGATTCCATGCATAAATTTTATAATGTCTTAGAGATAGTCCTGTTACCTGAGTTCCATTTCAGTCTCTAGGCTTTCAATCTGCTTTGTAATAGAATCCTCTGACTCCGAAACTTGACCACGCACTTCAGCAAGTGAGAATGTGCGCCTCTGTAAAGAAGAATAGAGGGAACAAGGGTGATGTACTAAAAGGAAAGTAATCCTCCAAAGCAATGAGGACTTCTAGGGAAGGCAGAGTCTGATTGTTGGTAACATTTTTTTCCTAAGGGCATTTACCCGGAGTTTAGGAGGTGCATTCTCCCCAGATTCCTTTTTTTCTTTGAGTTGAGCCACATCCTGAGCTAGGATCTTTCTGTCTTCAAGAAGGTCATTCAGATGGCGTTTGGCTTCCTCAGTACTGACCATAACCTCAATTTCATTTGCAAGCCAATTCTAGAAGACAAATCAGTGATGTCTGGGTTAGGGATGAATAATCACTGGTCGATGGGCTAGATTCTGCTCCAGACTTAATTCATTAGAACCAGAGCCCAAGTAACTAGAATTGAGATTTCCATTTGTACCCACACTCACCAAAAATGCCAGTACCTCTCTAAGAGCCTTTAACAGTAATAGCCAAAATGGTCATAAGAAAGAGGATTTCTCCAGAAAATGTTTCTCAAGATATCTCAGCATTTCTATGTGCTCTGTCTTTATTTTCACCTTAACATTTGTTCCTTGCCCTTACCTAGTCATGATATGGAATATAAAGAATAATTTTGTTATCTATTCTATTTAACAAACCGATATCCATTCTTAATTTTTTAAGTAGATGAATAGGATTTTTAAAAAGAAAACAAAATTCACTAAATTCACTTTTTTTTTTTTTTAAAAGATGACCGGTAAGGGGATCTTAACCCTTGATTTGGTGTTGTCAGCACCACGCTCTCCCAAGTGAGCTAACCAGCCATCCCTATATAGGGATCCAAACACATGACCTTGGTGTTATCAGCACCACATTTTCCCAAGTGAACCACAGGCTAGCCCTAAATTCACTTTTTAAAATAATAACTACCCCTGAGTACAATTCTGCTTTTGATGAAGATATACTATGCTAACAGTAATCAAAAGAAAGCTGGACTGGCTATATCAATATCAGAAAGGTAAAATTCCTATCAAAGAATACTATTAGGGTTAAAAAGGATCATTTCATCATGGTAAAGGAATCAACTGTTCAAGAGAACATAATCCTTAATGTTTATGTCCCTAATAATAAAGCAGCAAGATACATAAAACTAAAACATATATAAGTCAACAAAAAGATAACATGGAATCATAAAAATGTTCAGTTAATCCAAAAGAAGCCATAAAATAAGGAAAAAGAATGAAAAACAGAAGAAAACAAGTAGCAAGATGATAAGCTCAAGCCTACCCATATTAATAATCACATTAAATGTAAATGGTCTAAACACCTGAATTAAAATGCTGAGTTTTTCAGATTGAATTAAGAAAGCTAGACCCAACAATATGCTGCTTATAAGAACCATACTTTAAAAATGAAGGCACAAATAAGTTAAAATTAAAAGCATCAAAAAACAAAAACAAAAACAAAACACAAACCACACTAACACTAATTGAGGAGAAAGCTGGAGGGGAGGGGCTATATTAATATCAGAAAAAGTAGATTTTTTTTAAAATTTTTTTTTTAATTTTTGTCTTTTTCTGTGTCCGGCAATGGATCGCAACCCTCAGTGTCGCCCCCGTGCCGGACTGGGACCGGCAACGGGATCGCAACCCTCGGCGCTGCCCCCGCACCTCGCTCAGCCAGTGAGCGGGAACCGGTCTGTATGTGGGATCTGAACCCTCGGGCGGGAGCGCCGCCGCGCTTCCCAAGCGGCTCACTATCCAGTGCGCCACCGGGCAGGCCCAGAAAAAGTAGATTTTAGAACAAAGAATATTACCAGGGATAAGGTCATCTTATAATTTATTAGGCATTGATTAATCCTAAATGTTTATGCCCCTAATAACAGAGCTTCAATATACATAAAGCAAAACCAGATAGAACTTCAATGAGAAATAGTCAAATCCATCATTACAGTTGGAGATTTCAATACCCATCTTTCATTAATTGATAGGACAAGTAGGCAGAAAGTCAGTAAGGATATAGTAGAAGTAAACAGCACAATCAATGAAACTGACATGATTGACATTTACAGACCACTCTATCCAGTAACAGCAGAATACGCATCTTCTCAAGTACACAAAGAATTTTTAACAAGATTGACCATATTTTGGGCCATAAAATAAATCTCATTAAGTTCAAAAGGATTCAAGTCATACAAAATATGTTCTCTGTCCATGATGGGATTAAATTATAAATCAATAACAAAAAGATATTTGGAAAAATCCCCAAATATTTGAAAACTAAACAACACTTCTAAATAACCCATGGGTCAGGGGAGGCTGGTTAGCTTGGTTGGTTAGAGTGAGGTGTTGTAACACCAAGGTCAAGGGTTCGGATCCCTGTACCAGCCAGCTGCCAAGAAACAAAACAACCTATGGGGCAAAGAGGGAATCAACAACAAAATTAGGATGTATTTTGAATTGAATAAAAAAGGAATAAAAAAGGAAAACATAACATTATCAAAATTTGTGGGATGTTATTAAAGGAGTGCTTGAGGGGAAACTTATAGCACTAAACAGCTACATTAGAAAAGAAAGAACTCAAATCAATGATCTCAGCTTCTTCCTTAAGAAACTAAAAAAATAGAAGCAAATTAAATCCAAAGTAAGCAAAAGTAAGGAAATAATAAAGATCAGAGTGGAAATTAATGAGCTGTGTTTTTTGAATTTTTTATTATGGTAAAATATACATAACAAAATTTATCAGTTTAACCATTTGTAAGAATAAGTTGATTCCTTGATAAACCTCTAGCCAGACTGACCAGGAAAAAGGAGAAAACAAACAAAATATCAGTAACAGAAATGAGAAAGATGACATCACTATAGATTTTACAAGTCAAATGATTACCTATGTTTACATAGAAAACTGTATGTGAATTTTTTTATATTAGCTTTATTTACAATTGCCAAAAACTGAGGAAAAAAACCCCAAGACATCTTTCAACAGGTGAATGGATAAACACACTGTGGCATATCCATACAATGGAATACTACTCAGCAGAAAAAAAAACAACAACAACAACAATAAAAAAACAGTCACAAACTACTGATACACACAACATAGATGAATCTCAAATGCGTTCTGCTAGGTGAAAGCAGCCATTCTATATTTTTCTATTTATTTAACAATGATGCAAAGGGAAAACAATAATGACAGAAAACAGATCAGTATTTGCCAAGGACCAGGGGTGTGGGAAAAGTTGACTATAAAGGGGTATAGAGGAATTTTGGGGGATAAGAGAACTATTCTATATCTTGATTATGGTTGTTGGTGGTTACACAACTGTACAATAATAAGGGTAAATTTTACCGTATGTCAGTTATACCCTAATAAAATAAATTGGGGAAAAATCAGTGTCATTTGCCATACAACAGACTATAAACAAACAAATCATAAGATCATATCAATAGAAACAGAAAAAACTCCTGAAAGAATGCAACATCAATTCATGATAAAAGCTTTAGCAAACTAGGGATAGGAACTTATTCAACCTGATAAAGGATATATATGAAAAACCTATCACTAATATCATACTTAATGGTGAGAGACTGAATGCTTTCTCCGCAAGACTGTGAACAAAGCAATGATGTCCTTGATGTCCTCTCTCATCTATTCTATTCAGTATTTTACCAGAGGTTCTAGCAAGTGCAATAAGGCAAGACAAAGTCTAAAAAAAGGCACACAGAGCAGAAAAGAAAAAATAAAATTGTCCCTATTTGTGGATAACATGATTTACTATGTAGAAAATCCTAAGACTCTAAAAAAAAGCTATGAGAACCAATGGGTGTGTTCAAATGATTGGAAATGGAAATAAAAAATATCACTTGCAATGTCATAAAAATATAAAGTATTCAGGAATATTTGACAAAATATATGCAATATTTGTACACTGAAAACGAGAACATTGCTGAGAAATAAAAAATCTAAATAAATGGAGAGATGTATCACATTCATGGATCAAGACTCAATATTCTTAAGATGTTAACTCTCAAATTTATCTATAAATTCTACGCAATCCTAATCAAACTTCCAATAGGCTTTTTTGTAGATATTGACAAGCTAATTCTAAAATCTGCATGGAAATGCAAAGGACCTAGTTTTCCCAAAACAGTTTTGAAGAAGAATAACAACTTTGGAGGACTTAACACTACCCGATTTCAGGACTTATTATAAAGTGACTGTATTCAAGACATTTTGGTATTGACATAAAAAATAGACATGTAGATCAATGGAACAGAATCTAGAAACAGACATATGTACATTTGATTCTGATAAAGGTGTCAAATCAAAATGAATCATAGACCTAAATGTAAAGCTTAAAAACATACAACTTCTAGAAGAAAACTTATGAGGAAATCTTAGTGACCATGGTGCTGTAGATTGGATGCCCCCCCAACCTCACTGAGCCTTAATCCCCAACTCTAATTGCTGAGGGTGGGAAATCCTATTATGGTAATTGAAAGTCAGGGCCTTGAAGAGGTGATTAGATTGTAGGACCATGGTGTAGTGAATGGATTAAAAACGGTGGTCAGGGGCGTGGTTCTGAGGGCTTTAAAAGAAGAGCACACAAGAGGTTAGTTTCTTCTCTGCTCCACCATTTTCTGCCATGTGAGACCTCTGGGTCACTGTCGCCACCAAGACCCTGATCAGATGTGTTCCCTGCACTGTGGACTTCCCAGCCTCTGAAAATGTAAGCAATAAATTTCATTTTTTATAAATTACCCACATTCCAGGCATTTTGCTTTAAGCAACAGAAATGGACTAATACACACAGGTTTGGCAAAGATTTCTTAAATAGGACACAAAAACCATGAGTCTAAAAGAAAAAATATCAATAAATTGGATGGCATCAAAATGAAAAAGTTTTGCTCTTCAAAGGACACTGCTACAAAATGAAAAGGCCAGCCACAGCCTGGGAGAAAATATTTGAAAAACGGAGAAGTCCTCTGTTGGATATATCTAAAATATGTAAAGAATTGTAACTTAATAATGAGAAAAACAAACAACGCAATTAAAAAATGGGGAAAATATATGAACAGATACTTCACAAAAGACAACATGCATGAGGCAAATAAGCACATGAAAAGATGCTTAACATCATTAGTCATTAGGGAAATGAAAATTAAAACCACAATGAGGTACCACTAGCCACCCACTTAATTTTTTTTTTTTTTTTTTTTAAATATGACCAGTAAGGGGATCTTAACCCTTGACTTGGTGTTGTCAACACCACACTCTCTGAAGATAGCTAACTGGCCATTCCTATGTAGGGATCCAAACCCGTGACCTTGGTGTTCTTAGCACCACACTCCCAGGTGAGCCATGGGCCGGCCCTAGAATAGCTAAAATTTAAAAGACTGACCATACTAAGTACTGGTGAGAATATGCAGCAATTAGAACCCTCATACATTGCTAGTAGAAATGTCAAACGGTATAATCACTCTGGAAAACAGCTTGGCAGTTGCTTAAAAGTTAAAACATTCACCTACCATATGAGAATGCCATTCCTCTCCTAGCTAGTTACCCAAAAGAAATGAAAAACATAGGTCCACACACATACTTGTACGTAAATGTTCTGTACAATATTTATAATATTCCCAAACTGGAAATGACCCAAATGTCCATCAATAAGGTGAATGAATAAACAAATTATAGTATGTCCACACAATGCTACTCAGCAATAAAAAGGAAAGAAGTATGATACATGCAACCACATGGATGAATATCAAAATAATTGTGCTGAATGAAAGTCAGAAAAAAATTACATACTGTATGATTTTATTTTTATAAAATTCTAGAAAATAAAAGTAAATCTATAGTGACAGAAAGCAGATTAATATCAAAATAAAATTGTCCCTATTTGTGGATAACATGATTTACTATGTAGAAAATCCTAAGACTCTAAAAAAAAGCTATGAGAACCAATGGGTGTGTTCAAATGATTGGAAATGGAAATAAAAAATATCACTTGCAATGTCATAAAAATATAAAGTATTCAGGAATATTTGACAAAATATATGCAATATATCTTGCCTGGAATAGGGAGTAGAGGGATAGGCCAGGGAGGGAAGGGACGAATTACAAATGGGTACAAAGAAAATTTTGGCAATGGTGAACATTGTCATCTTGATTGTGGTGGTGATTTTCATGGGTGCATATATGTGTCGAAACTCATCAAATTGCACACTTTAAATAAGTACAATTTATTTAATGTCAGTTATACCTCAATAAAGCTGTTAAAAAAGTAACTGAATCTCGGGGCCGGCCCGTGGCTCACTCGGTAGAGTGCGGTGCTGATAACACCAAGGCCGCGGGTTCGGATCCTATATAGGGATGGCCAGTTTGCTCACTGGCTGAGCATCGTGCTGACAACACCAAGCCAAGGGTTGAGATCCCCTTACCGGTCATCTTTTGAAAAAGAAAAAAAAAAAAAAATTAACTGAATCTCAATAGGGGCAAGGATAGAAAGGGTTCTATACTCCTGGTCTTTAACAACAGTTTGAAGATACTCATATCTTTAGGAAATAAGGCTTTCAGGTAGAACTTCGGTTTTGCAATGTTTACTTCTAAACCAAAAGAAAGCGATTTCCCGTTTTTTCCTATACTCAGCATATGTAAGAGAAATGGCAGTTCAAGCTGTTCATACCTTCACTCGAGCTGCAGTGCCTTCCATTCCACGGTTCTGAGTCTCTTTCCGCTTATCTGCGACCTCCTGTTGTTTTTGGAGAGCATCCTTGAGACGCCTGTTGGCAGCTGCTGCCTAAATAAAAATGGCACATAGTAATGTTGAATAAAGGGTAAAAAGAAGAACACTCTAATATCCAACAAATTAGTAAAGAAAAATAAAAATTATATGGGTTTGAGTTCCTATAGGAACCAGGTTTATAAGTCTTCTGGACATAATACTGGTGAACAGCTACTGCTTTAGAGCTTAGGGGAGGAATACATTTCAACGAAGTTCTGCAGATTAAAAATGTCTGGAAATATCATATATAATAGTATTCTGTGTTTTTTGGGAAAGAATCAAACCCAATTAGAAAAAAAATATCCTTATTTGAATAGTACCATTTTCATCAGGTCTTTATTTGCTCACAATTGATGACATAAATAGGGATCAAGATTTAGGAGCTGCTGGTTAAGACTGGGATCCCTGGTTACTCAGAACACTGGATCATTTAAGGGATATTACTTTGCCTGAAGATGACAATACACTTGACCTAGCAGATTGGATTTTCTTACCTCCTCAGTTTTACGTCTGAGTACATTGGACTGTTTCTGGAAGTTTCTTTCAAGTTTCAGCAGCTCATATTGCCTCTTACGGTCCTGATTAGAAAAAAGTCAGATCTCAATTAGCTAAAATAAAACCTTATAATATAACTAAGGAATATTTTCAGATATCTTTGGTATGTAAGGCTAAATATAATACAGTGAGCTGTCTTCATCTTCTTCTATCAGAGTCAAAAACTGATAGTTCTAGGGGCCGGCCCGGTGGCGCACTGCTACAGTGCGCCACTTGGGAGCAAGGCTGCGTTCCCGCCGAGGGTTCGGATCCCACATACAGACCAGCCGCTCACTGGCTGAGTGAGGTGCGGGCGCAGCACTGAGGGTTGCGATCCCGTTGCCGGTCCCGGTCCGGTACGGGCGCAACACTGAGGCTTGCGATCCGTTGCCGGTCACGAAAAAAGACAAAAAGGAAAAAACAAAACAAAACAAAACAAAAAAACTGGTAGTTCTAGAAACCATGTTTGTATGTAGAAAGAAGGTGGTTTTCTCCTTCAGCCTATTGTTCTGTGGCTAGATTCCTGAAGTCTCAGTCATAAATCAATTATTAGAAAAAATATCATAGAATGTGAGACCTGGAAGAAGCCTTAAAGATCATCTAATGAACAGTCTCTTCCAAACAGGTAGTTACTGACAGAGCTGGGACTCAGTTCTCCTGAAAAGTAGACCAGTACTCTTTCCCCATCAACCCTACCAGTGCATCCATCATAAAACCCAGGTGGCTGGCAAAAAGGAGAAAGTCTATCATATAGCTAACCACCTATTAAATTAAGGTAATCTGCAGCTAAATAAGAGGTTATTCATTCCTGAACAAAACCAGGTTATTGCTATATAAACCCTCTCTGCCCATATTAGAAAATAAAGGACAAGAAATATAGTACTATGGGTTATCGCTTGCTTCAACTAAACACACAATATTAAATGCTTTGATTTCTTGGCCCCTTCCCTATTCTATTAATCCATTAAGTTCTTCCTGGCTTCACTTGTTCCTTATCCAGTCTGGATGGCATAGTCAGCCATTTTAGTCATGTCTTTGCCAGCATACTTCAACAATTCATTTCATTAAACCAATATAATATTCATTGGGCCATCTACTACACACTAGGAACTATGCTACATGTCTGGGATGCAGAGATGAACATGACAGGATTACTACTCTTACAGAAACTGCTAGAGAAGACAAACAACATGCAATACAATTATAATCAAATATGATGTGTGTTGATATGAGAAGTCAAGGGAATTAAAGAAACACAGCCAGGAGATTAAGCTAGTCCAGTGAAAAGAGAAAACCGAACATTCTTCTCACCACCAAATTTCGTAAAAGAGAGGTCTATGTTTAGTACTTCCACTGTCATTACTGTTCACTCCATAATCCTCTTGTAAATAGTTCCTACCATTGTCCTGAAACCTCTTATTGATTAAATTCAATTTTTTTTTTAACAGTTCCTATCTTCTTTGGCTTCTCTCTTAGCATTATTAGCATTCCTAATGAACTTCTCATTCCTAATTCTTCTTCTCCCTTACAAATTTCATTTTCTTCTTTGCATTTTCTTATACATGAAATAAGAAGATTCTCTTCTTAGCCTTCTTTTTCTATATATTCTACATGATTTCATTACTTCTGTGGTTTCAACCTTCACCTCTGTGCAGACAACTCCCTAATTGCTAAGTCCAGCCCAATCTCTCCCTTGCACTCTAGGCTAACATTGTCCAATATCTTCTGGGTCTCTCCATTCCAAAGGTTATTCTCCTAAAACCAATCTTGTCCCTTCAAACTAGCTGTTTCCTCTGACTTCCCAGTTACTCAAACAAATGCTTAGAGTACTTTTTGAGGCTCTACTTTCCATTTCATTTTTTTGAAAGGCAGGATGTGTATTTATTATCATTAAAATCATTCAATAAACAGTAATTGAATGCCCACTATATGCAGTCACTGTTCTAGCAAGTGGGAATACATAAGTGAACAAAACAAAGATCCTTGCCAGTATGGAGTAAACATTCCTGTAGAATGTAACATCATCACTTTACAGATGTTTCCTTTCTTCTTTTAACAGTTTTATTGAGGCGGAATTCACATACCATATAATTCACCCATTTAAAGTATATGACTCAATGGTTTTTGGCATATTCACAGAGTTGATGTAACTATCACCACAATCAATTTTAGAACATTTTCATTACTACAAAAAGAAATCTCGTATTCTTTAGCTATCACCCTGCCTTCTGAAGCCCTAGGCAATCACTAATCTAATTTCTGTCTCTAGATTTGCCTATTCCGGACATTTCACATTAATGTAATCTTATAACGTGGCCTTTTGTGACTAGCTTCTTTCACTTAGCATAATATTTTCAAGGTTCATCCATGTTGTAGCATGTAACAGTATTTCATTCCTTTTTATGGCTGAATAATATTCCATTGTACATATACACCACATTATTTTATGCATTTACCAGTTGATGGACATTTGTTTTTTTCCCACTTTTTGGCTTTACAAATACTGCTATATGTGGAGGACACCAACATTAAAAAAGCCCTGTAGTTTTAGTGGGGCCACAGCCCTGTAGTTCCAGGTATAGCCTAACCTCTTGGTATTGCACATAGAAGTGTTAAGCTTGGGAAAAACAGAAAACTTTCCCAGGACTAAAGTCTCTGTTGTAGATAAAAAATTGTAACACAGCAAAAATGCTTGCTCTAAGGGCAGATGTCCTTGGTGCATCTAAACCTTTATGATGGGAAAGTACAACAATTATCTCATTGTTCTTTTTGTAACCACCTATGTTCCTTTTCTGTATCTTTCTTGTCTGTTGAATAAAAACGGAGAGAAAACCTGATTTGGGGTTATTTCCTAAGAACCCTAATCTCTTAAAGGATTTGCCTGGGAGTAACCACTTTGGGCCTCTCATTGCTCAGGAGAAATGGGCTTTGAGTAATCCTTTGCGTCTCTGTCACCCTGGGAGAGGTGACAGCTCTATGGACATCTGTTTTCATATCTCCTGGGTAGAAAGAACTAAGAGTGGAATTACTGGGTCATATGGTACCTCTGTTTATTTAATCTCTTGAAGAACCACCAAACTGTTTGCCAGAGCAGCTGCACCATTTTCCCATCCCACCAGCAATGTATAAGGTTTCCAGTTTCTCTACATTCTTGTCAGCACTTATTATTATCTGTCTTTTCGATTATAGCCATCCCAGTGGGTGTGAAATGGTATTTCATTGTGGTTTTGATTTGCATTTTCCTGATGGCAAATGACATTGAGCACTGTTTCATGTGCTTATTGCCTTGCCCATTTTAAAACTGGGTTATATTTTTATTATTGAGTTGTAAGATTTCTCCATATATTCTGGATACAAGACCCTTACCAGTTATATCATTTGCAAATATTTTCTCCCATTCTGTGGACTAGCTATTCACTTTCTTGATGGTATTGTTTATAATGCAAAAGCTTTTAATTTTGTCTAATTTAACTCCTTTTTTTTTTTTTGGTCGGTTGTGCTTTAGGTGTCATATCTGAGAAACCACTGCCTAATCCAGTCACAAAGATTAACACCTACATTTTCTTCTAATAGATGTATACTTTTAGCTCTTACATTTAGGTCTTTGTTCTATTTTAATTTTTTTATATGGTGTGAGGCAAGTTCTGACTTCATTATTTTGCATGTGAATATCCATTTGTCCCAGAAACATTTGTTGAAAAAACTATTCTTTCTTCATTGAATTGTCTTGGTACCATTGAAAATCAACTGACCATAAATGTATGAGTTTATTTCTGAACTCTCAATTCTGTTCCACTGATCTATATGTCTCTCCTTACATAGTACTACTACATAGTCTTAATTACTGTAGCTTTGAAGAAAGTTTTGAAATCAGGAAATGTGCATCTTCAAATTTGTTCTTCTTTTTTTTTAAAGATGACCGGTAAGGGGATCTTAACCCGTGGATTGGTGTTGTCAGCACCATGCTCACCCAGTGAGCGAACCGGCCATCCCTATATAGGATCCGAACCCATGGCCTTGGTGTTATCAGCACCGCACTCTCCCGAGTGAGCCACAGGCTGGCCCTGTTCTTCTCTTTAATTGCTTTGAATATATGAATTTTAGGATCAGTTTGTGAATTTTTACTGCTGTTTCACTTACTGTTCTCATAGAGCTACCAGTCTCCTCTTAGTTGCTCACCACCAAAATTTCCATTGTTTTCAACAACACCTTTAGGCCTGAATTTCCCCAGATTCTGTCCCCAAATAAAGTCAGTCCCCTTAGGGAGAGCTACATTCCTATGGTTGTTCCTATGGCCTGCCTCTCCCTGAGACAGAATTTCTGCACAACTGCTTGGGATCTGGGGGCAGGGACTGCAGCCCGTTTCTCTGAGTGGTTCTACAAGTAGGGTACTGGGCAGGGGCACTATACTCTGCTCTTCTTGGCTTGCCTCTCCTCACATGGAATCTATATCCTATGATTAGATAGGTTGATATAATCAGGCCCCTATATTCCTGGCCTTCTGCAGCAAGGGTAAAGCTTCCACCCTATATGAGTGAGCTAGACAGAAGAAGAGAATCCCAGACCTCTTGGCTGTTCTCGCCTGAAATAGAGCTCTGGCAACACACACCTATGGGGAATGAAACATGTTGGAGGCCTGTTCCTACTGGGAAGAAACTATAGCTGCTGACTGGGAGTTGGGAAAGTGGAGAGAGAGATGGTTGTGGCTCAAATGCGACAGATTCTTACTGTTCTTACTAAGATTTAGTAGGTTTTCTTAAATAAATGTTTCTCCATTTCCTGTATTCCCTTAGGACAATTTTCAGAGTCTTTTAATAGTTGTTTTTACAAATTTCATCAGTTGTTGTTTTGCTGGGAAGAGAGTCCACAAAATTCTTCATGCTGCCATTCTGAAAGTGCTTTTCCTCTCCTTATCTCTTGACCCAACACATAACATTCTGGCCAATTCTTCTAAAATTTTCCCCAAATCAATGTTCTTTCCAGTGTGCTTCCCAAGAACACTGTTACTACTCTAATTCATGCCCTTATAATCAATATCTTTTTGACTTGTGTTCTGGCCTCTAGTTTCTCACTATTTCAGTTTGTTCTACACATTACTCCCAGATACATCTTTCTAAAGCAGTATTTTGCTGATAACACTTTGTTTCTCAAAAACCCCTAAGAATCTTTACATTATTAACAGAATAAAGTTCAAACATCTTGGATCTTTAATAATCCACCTTCAATTTGCCTTTCCAACAGAATCTTCTACTACTATCCTTCATCCTACCTGGACCATTCACCATTCCTTGAATATGTCTACAAAGTTGTTATCTCTGTACAGAACTAAGACCACCAGAGGTGGGAAAAGGGGGAAGGAGAGGGGAGGTGGAGAGAAACTGGTAAAGGGCTACAAAAATAATTATATTGTGTAACGTTGAATATACTAATTATCCTGACTTGAGCATCACATATTGCACACAAGTATGAATATTCGACACTGTACCCCACAAATATGTATAATCAATTATGTTTCGATACAAAAAGATAAAATTTAAAATAAATAAATAGAGGGAGAGAGAGAGATAGAGAGAGAGAGAGAAAGATAAAGTTGTCATCTCTGTCTTTGCTACTATTGTTCCATCTATCTGGAATGCTTATACTTAACTCTATCAAAATCCTCCCTATTATTGAGGGCCTGTTCGGTATCATCTTTTCATTCCAACTGGAAGTGTGCTTTCCTTTCTCTTAGCTATTCTGGTATTTTATAACATTCTTAAAGCCCAGATCTCTTTATTCCTTATATTTGAGAAATCCATGTGTATTATTGCCTTCCCCTTAAGACAAGGCATTTTTCAAAGGCAGAGATCATATACTACTCATCTCTCTATTTCCCATGGTACCTAGTCGACAGTACCTTGCACATAGTAGACATTTAATACAATACTGTTAAATTCACGAATATGTCACATTTTTGGAGATACCACGTTTGAAGAGAAGCTTCAATATTGTTAGTCAGCCCAGAGAAGGGTTTATCAGCTAGGTCTTTGAGAATTTTTAGTTACTTACACGTTCTTTTAACTGGATTACTTCTTTGTCTTTTTGTTGCTTCCACTGTCTAAACCTCTCAGCATCCTCTTTCATCTGACGCATTAACTGTACCCGCTGATTTTTCATCATCTGTAAAAACAAAAACCAGTATAAGTATTAGTCCTCTGAATTTTATTCTAGGCCAATGTGCAGATGAATAGACTTACCATTAAGAAAGGAGAAACTCGAGCCAAGATGAGAAGGCCACCAACATATTTTCTGATTAGGCTTGCAATACCCCTTGCTATGTTTGCATAGGGTTTCCAAGTATAGAGTACACAAATAGACATTATGAAAAAAATAAAAGAAAAATGTACCTAGAAGCTAAATTCAGCCCTAAATTCACTATATATAAATGAAATTTCAAGGAAATATCTACTAAGCCTCAAGGACAAATCCATCTAGCAACCACTGTATTCTAAAAGTTTCAGTACAAGTGGCCTATAATCACCACTTTGTGGATGTTACAAGTTGAAAATTCAAAAACTGAGAATTTTCTCTAGGTGCCTGTCATCTTGCTATGAAATTATGCCAAAACAGCATGGAAGGTGATCAGGATATCACCACTAAATACTGAGATTTTGTTCTTTGGGTTCAGAGAATCTAACATTAAACTCTGAATGTCAAAGCAAGGTTTTATTATCAGATGACTACCATCATCATGTCCTGCAAAAGGGATATTTGTGGAGATTCACACACTTCAATGATTGTTTTGCCTGCTAGTTTCTCACCTGAAAACACCTCTGTAGCATAATTCTAAACAGAACATCTGTGTTTGTAAGTTCCAATGGGGTAAATGCAAGGATGAGATTTTATTACCCATATCTCCTGGTTTAGTTTGGAGACAGTATGCTCTGTGGATTCCTTCAGCTTCAGAAGTTTGGACTGTTCATTCAGTTTTTTCTTCAGATCAGCTATTTGAGCCTCCAGCTCCTGGAGACGTTTGCGGCGGCGCTCACTCAACCTAAACACAGATGCTTGTAGGAGTGAAGACTACCAGCAACAAAGCCTGACTTCAAAAGACATAATACTAGACTCCCAGGTTCACAACGCTGACATATATAAAATAGGTGACTAGTCACATAGCCATCTTTAAAATAACAAATACCACCCAAGCAACAAAAACTGTCTCAATAATGGGAGCTTAATACAAATAGTAAAACAACAAAATTTTCTGAGTATGCAATAATGCAATTGCCTTAATACACTCCTCCCTCACCACTTGTGTCCAAAAAATGGTTCTTTTAAGGCATGTCACTTCACTTTAGCTGTAAGGAATAATTCTGTCAATTATTACACAAGTCTGAGATAGTAAACATTAAGCATAACTTTTAAGAACATGAGCTTTAGACTCAACAGAGAGAGAAAACAGAGTCACCGAGTAAAAAGAAGGTAGAATAGCCAATAAGACAGAGGTCTGGTCGAGAGTAGGATGCATGGCTATCTGTCTTGGTTTTCTTCTCAACTGTAATAGATACTTAGACTGATTTTTTAATCACTAGCCTGGACATTAATGCTATGCACAAGCTAATTTACCATCTGTATAGGGACAAGGAAACTATTGCTGTGAAGGAGGTCTCATAATCTTTCAAAGGCCAACTCAAATGTTCACTTTTTGTAAAGCCTTCCCTGATCATGCCATCCTGAATTGATATATCCTGACTCTGAACTCTTAATGCAATTACTGCCTAAGAAATTTATTTATTTGGTTACTAATCAAGTGCTCTGTCATGGCATTTTTTACTGTCATTCTCAGATGTTACTTAAAATCTTGATTACTTAACCTTTCTTATGTTTAGGTCTCCTCTCCACAAGTAGGCTTAAATCCTTTGGGGGCAGTAAATGGGTCTTCTACTTCTCTATTCCCTCTAAAACTCTTCACACATAGAAGGAACTTGACATAACATTTGACTTTATTCTTACTTTGCTTGGTTGACATCTTTCTTTGCTGTCTGAAGTTCAAGAACCAATTCTTCCTTTTCCTTTTGCAGACTGATGACTTCCAATTCTAGATTTTTAATGTTATCCTAGAAAGGTTAGAGAGAAAGAAAGCATTACATAGCACAAGAAGAAAATTGCTTCAACATTCCATGTCTCGAGGAACTATGCATTGTTTTGCCACTTTCATTGCACACTAAAAACATTTGTTCTTGATTTGATGGAAATTAATGTTATGTAGCAGAAAAGTATGGACTTGGAATCCAAAGGCTTGGATTTGAATCTTGACTGCAACACTTACTATTTAAGTATTCTAAGGAAAGTTACTTCATCTCTTTTAGTCTTAGTTTCTGTGCAGAAAAGAGTTAATATAGCAGGCCTGAGATTGCTATCCTTAAAAAGACCTGCTTGCAAGGTTGGCCCTTGGTTCATGTTTGGGAACTTAGATTTTGGAAGGGTTCCCACCATTCTCTAACTGATAAAAGAGTGGGCCACTATGCCTAAACTGTGCAAATAATATGATTTATCCTGAATATCTGCCTTCTTTCTGGGAGTCTAGAATTTTGGTATGTACAATGCAGAGAATGCTGACCCCTGGTAAAAGTCCTGGACTCCTAGGCTCAGGGGCACTTCTCCGGCAGACAACATTCCACACATGTTGTCATAACCCATTACTGGAGGAGAGAAGTGCTTCCTGTGTGACTCCACTGGAACAAAATTCTTAGAAGCTTATGCCTGGTTTCCTACAGACTTTGCCCATGTGCCTGTCCCTTTGCTGATTTTTCTTTGTATCCTTTCATTGTAATAAATCTTAACTGTGAATATGACTATATGCTGAGTCCTGTGAGTCCTCCTAGTGAATCTTCAGACCGAGGGGTAGTCTTGGGGACTCATGAGAGTTTCCCTATCTATGTAATAATTAATAATAACACTTACTTCACAGGGTTGTTGGGAAGAACAAATAAAATAAAAAGGTAAAGACATTTTGTAAACTTTAAAGAACTGTACAAATATTCTTATATTTAGAACTTTCAAACTTACCTACTCAATAGCAACTGCAGTTCTGCATGCATTTAGGAAATGAATTCTAGCAACTGAAATTTGTCAATTTCCAAGATTGGGAAAACCCAATGAACAGAGTCCATCTTGTTCTCATAAGCAAAAAAGATTAAAAAATAATTGGCTGAATAAGTGGTTGGCAGCCAAGATTATATGCAGGCCCTAGACCAGCATTAGATTGACACAAAGGAGCTGAGGCAGGTTAGGTGGGGATACATCAGAGTTTTCTAAATAGGCTACAGCTGTTTTCAAGCAATCTACTGAGCCACTTCAGCATAACCAATGAAAATCAATCTCATGGCTTTATAGTTACTCTGTGTATTTAAACTGGTCAATAATGTGTGTGTGTATATGCATTCTTTTTTTCCCCATTTATTTATTTTTTATTATGAATATTCATAGATACAAATTACCAGAAATTGCTTTTGTACCCTGCATTCTTTATATTTATTTTTACTTATAGAAGTAACATGAATATACATTCTTGTAAAAAAAAAAAAAAATTTAGATAATACATATAAAGGTCAAGTTCCCTTGACTGCCTCACCCCTGCCAAAATTCCAGTATCCTCTCCAGAAGTAAACCACTGTTAACAGTTTGGTGAAGATCTTCCAGACACTTTTTACTACATATTACACATCTAGACATTTACATATATAGAAATGTATATTACATAATATTATATATTACACATTAAATATACATTAAATATATAAAATATAGAGTATATATTACATATATAAATGTCTAGAATATATATAATAAATATATAAAAATAATATATAGGGCCGGCCCGGTGGCGCACTGGATAGTGCGCCGCTTGGGAAGCGCGGCGGCGCTCCCGCCCGAGGGTTCGGATCCCACATACAGACCGGTTCCCGCTCACTGGCTGAGCGAGGCACGGGAGCAGCGCCGAGGGTTGCAATCCCGTTGCCGGTCCCCGGTCCGGTGCGGGGGCAACACTGAGGGTTGCGATCCGTTGCCGGACACGGAAAAAGACAAAAAAAAATAAATAAATAAAAAAATAAAAATAATATATAGAGTATATACACACACACACGCATATATATTTGTGTGTGTGTGTGAATTAAAATGTGTGTTAAGCATAAATAGAATTTCCAACAATCCCCCTACTGGGTATATTCTCAAAGGAAATGAAGTTAGTATGTCAAAGAGATATCTGCACTCCCATGTTTTATTGTGGCACAACTTACAATAGCTAAGATATGGAATTAACGTAAGTGTCTAACAACGGATAAATGGATAAAAAAAAATGTGGTATATATACACAATGAAATATTATTCCACCACAGAAAAGAATAAAATCCTGTCATTTGTAGCAACATGAATGGACTTGGAGATCATTATGTTAAGTGAAGTAAGCCAGGCACAGAAAGACAAATACCATATGACCCCACTCATATGTGGAATCTAAGAAAAAAAAAAGTTGATATTATAGAGGCAGAGAATAGAACAGTGGTTACCAGCAACTGGGGAAGGGAAGGCGGGGGGAGGGAAAATGGAGAGGCTGGCCAATGGGTACAGAATTACAATTAGATAGAAGGAATAAGTTCTGGTGTTCTGTGGCACAATAGGGTGACTATGGTTAACAGTTAAGTTTTGTATATTACATAATAGATAGAGGAGAGGCTTTTGAATGTTTTTACCACAAAGAAATGATACATGCATGAGGTGGTGGATACATTAACTACCCTAATCTGATTATTATACCACAAATATATGTATCTAAATATCAGATTGTACTCCATAAGTGTGTACAATTACAATGTGTAAGTTAAAATAAAATAAAATAAAATGGAGACAATGAAAACAAAAAAACATAAACAGAATTATACTATATGTATATATTATTCTGTAACTTGCGTTTTTTTACTTAATCGGTCTTAGAGATTTATTTGTATCAGTGAATACAGAGCCACCTCATTCTTTTTTTTTATCATAATGAAATATTTGTGTACATGCCTTCTGTACACATGTACACATGCCTTCTGTACACATGTACAAGGTTTTACTAGAGAGAAGTGGAGTTACAGGGTCACGAGGGTACACATTTTAATTTAACAGATACTGCCATCTAAAGTGGCTATCCCAATTTCCACTCTCACCAGCTATGTGTGAGAGTACTTGTTTCCCTGCACATTTGTCAATATTTGATATTACTACACTCCAAAATTGTTACCAATCTGATGGGTGAAAAATAGTATCTCTTCATTGCATATGCCACATTTAGTTAGCAATTGTTTCACCAACTCCATATGGGGAATTATTTAAATATTTGATTCGTGGTTTACTACAATTCATGATAATCTTCATTGATTAGAACCTATGCCTCCTCCAATTTTTCTATGACAATTCCTCATAGTAATAGAAAAAATACCATTTAGTATGAAAATTGCACTTATTTCTTAGAAAAAGAGAGGTGGTGATTCACATATGATTAAAAGGATTGTTTACATTAAGAATTTATTTCTTCTTAACTTTTAGGTTTGGAAGCTCAAGCTTATTTGATTCCAAGGTGCTGGGAAAATAAAACAGTTTGGTCAGGGCCCTTGCCCTGGGTCCAGTTGGGTGTGGTTTTAGAACATCCTTTGCAAGCAAATTGTGTGTGTGTGTGTGTGTGTGTGTAGTTAGTGCGCATGTGCACCAATGTATCTTTTTGTTGCTATTCTTGTGTTCTTCAGAAAGAGAGAGAGTAGTTTGAGTGAAGCAGGCGGGCAGGCATCTGCCTCAGGCGTCTGCCTGGTTGGTCATGCTTTCCAACCTATGGCTCCAAGGACCTTTTGGCCAGTTACCTAGCTCATAGACCTGCACGTGTGGGGTCTGGTAACCCAGCCTGGCATGTGTGGGGTTTGGTGACCCAGCCTGGCGTATGAAGGATTTGTGACCCATTCTGGACAATAGGCTTGAGGGGTCTGGGGGCTCTAGACCCAGCCTTAGCTCGACCATCGGCCCAGTCAGTGCAGGATTACCAGCAGGTAAAAGAGCCTGACAACTGGCGTGGTCGTGTAGTTAGACAATTGGCATCATGAACAGGATTAAGAGTGCTACAACTGGCGATGTCAACAGGATTCCAGACATTAGCCTTAGCCATAGCTTAGCAGAGCCCCACAATTGGCGTAGTCTGCGACAGGATTCTGAGCAGGTACAGGAGCCAAAAGTCCTTGGAAGAAGGGGGAAATGTGGCTACTTGTGAATATGCTCTGCCCTATGGCCACCTTCCTGTTGACTGGGATCTGGTTGCTGCACAGTGTACTGCAAGGCAGCATAGACCAGGTACTACAATGCAAAACCCCTTGGGAAGGGGAGGGAATGTGGCTGTCCTTGAGCATGTGGTGCCCGGTGGCCACTTTTCTGCTGACCGGAGCCTGGCTATTGCTCAGTATGCTGCAAACTGATCGAGATTTGCGGCAGAAAGCAGAGGTGTTGGAAGCAAGGATAAATGTCCTGAAGGACAGCGTGCAGTGATTGGCCACTCCTGCCTCTCATGCCAAGGAAGACGACCAATCCAGTGGTAAGTTGGGGAAAACCCATGCATCTCCAGGCACGACCTGTTGTGCACGAGAAATTGAGACAGTAAAGCAGCAGAAACAGGGAGAGCCCCTGGCTGCTTGGCGGCTGCAGCTATGAGACCTAGGGGTGGATGATGGAGCGTGCTCTAGAGACTATGCAGTAAACGCATGTTGCATTTGTCTGAAGCCAAAAGGCTTGGAGGGTGCCACTTAAACCTGATGGCCAGCTGGGTACCATAAAACCCGAGAAAAGAGTGCCACATGCAGATGGGCAGATGACCCAAGGACAAGTGCCCCTGCAGAATTTCAAGCATGTTTTTACCTGTTGAAAAGGTGGAAAAATCAGTCTCCCTTACTATGTGCCTGTCTCGGTGGCAGCAGTCACAGGAAAGCAGATATGCACAGGGGCAGGACAGCCACTCCTTGATGGACTGGGAAAATGCAGCTGTTTGAAATGCATGGGTGAATGCTGCTGAACTGCCTGAGACTGAGTGAGTAGCCGATGTAAGCCGAGCTGATTGAAGTAATTCTAAAGCCAGAATGTAAAAGTGGAGAGCAGGAGAAAAATGCAAGGGTGAAGCCCATAAACTGTTTGCTAAAGACATTATCTTGGAGGTGAGGCAGCCAGATGCTAAGAGCCAAGACAATGGGGAAAAAAGCCCTAAGAGCATTTGAGAAGTCTCGATGGGGGCCCCCACCCATCACAGGCCCTGAGGGCATTTGAGAAGTTTGGGAGAGTACCCCTCCCATCCTAGGAGAACTGACTTTGTCCCAGAGGGCAGACCTGAGGTGTCATTGCCTTCAGCAAACTGCTCCCTGCGTCCAAGCTGCTCTGGCTGGAGCAATGCTGCCTCAGCACCTCCAAGGAGCAAAAGCCAAAAACCTTGGTGGTGGCTGGTGGTGTTCACGTTGTGTTAAGTTTGCAAGCCAGCAGTATGTGAGAGCAGTGGAGGCGTGGCAGCCTTCACCTAGATTTTGGAAGATGTATAAATAAGCTGGGGGACTAAGGCAGAGACCTGCTGCAGGGGTGGAGCCGCTGCGGAGGTCATCTATGGAGTAATGTGGAGCAGAAAAGTGGGGTTGGAGCCCCCACAGAGAACCCCCGCCAAGGAAATGCCAGGATGGGGGGACTGCCACCAGGAGCCCAGAACTGTGGGCTGCTGGCAATGTGCAGTGCCAGCCTGGAAAAGCTGCAGGCACCAGGCAGCTCAATGGTCTGCACTTGGCAGAGTTGTAGGAGCAAGGTTGCCAAATGCTTTAGGGGTCCACATGCCCCAGTGTGCTTAATGTTTGCCCTGTTTGGGTTTTGGATTTGTTTGGACACTGTTTTCCTTTCTTTTCCTCCCTTTTGGAATGGGAATGTGTACCCAATGTCTGTCCCACTGTATCCTGGAAGTAGATAAACTTGTTTTTGACTCTTTACAGGTTCACGGCTGGAAGGACTTTTGCCTTTGGTCTCAGAGGGGACTTTGGACTTTTGAATTGGTACTGCAACAAGCTGAAGGCTTGCGGAACTGGGATGGAATGTGTAATATGTATATGTAAGGGTCATTTATCCTCATTGAGGGAACATTGCAGAGGATTCTGAAGGCGTGGATTGTGCAGCAAGGACCCTGAAGGGGTGGATTTTTGGGAAAATGGAATAGTTTGGTCAGGGCCCTCGCCTTGGGTCCAGTTGGGTGTGGTTTTAGCACATCTTTTGTAAGCAAATTGTGTGTGTGTGTGTGTGTGTGTGTGTAG
This sequence comes from Galeopterus variegatus, assembly GCF_000696425.1. Taxonomy (NCBI): domain Eukaryota; kingdom Metazoa; phylum Chordata; class Mammalia; order Dermoptera; family Cynocephalidae; genus Galeopterus; species Galeopterus variegatus. The sequence continues at coordinate 66,453 of NW_007728264.1, read as the reverse complement.
TTAGTGTGCATGTGAGCCAATGTATCTTTTTAGTTTTGCTGCTATTCTTGTGTTCTTCAGAGAGAGAGAGTTTTAGTGAAGCAGGCAGGCAGGCATCTGCCTCAGGTGTCTGCCTGGCGTGGCCATGCTTTCCAACCTATGGCTCCAAGGACCTTTTGGCTAGTTACCTAGCTCATAGACCTGCACGTGTGGGGTCTGGTGACCCAGCTTGGCATATGAAGGGTTTGTGACCCAGTCTGGACAATGCGCTTGAGGGGTCTGGGGGCTCCAGACCTAGCCTTAGCTCGACAGTTGGCCCAGCTGGTGCAGGATTACCAGCAGGTAAAAGAGCCTGACAACTGGCGTGGTCGTGTAGCTAGACAATTGGCGTCACGAATAGGATTAAGAGCGTTACACAAGGGGAAAAGGACCAGATATCTTACTACAATTATAGTTATAGCTCATTACTAGCACCTCCTTATAGGGTTAGAAATACATTGGGCGAACATATGTCCCCATGTTTCTAGGCAAGAGTACAAGAAGAAAGGAATAATTTCTCAGCCTTACCAGTAATCCTTTATTTATCCTGGAAAAGCCAAAGTACATTTGACCTAAAAAAAAGGCTGCACTGTATGTCCTGTTAACATGGACAACTGAGCTACATATTTAACTTGCTCCCTCCTGAAATCCCACTAAAATGACCCAAAAAAGGGGTAAAAATCAGCAAGAATGAAGGGAGGAGAGCAGTCAAGAGATATCAACAGACTTTTGGAAGAGGAAAACAGCTGGATAAATGGTAACTGACTTTCAGAATGAAAAAGCTAAAATATAACTCCTACACGACAAATGCCAAGAAGCAGCAAGCCAATTTGTACCATAGAACCACTGAGAGGAGGAGCAGAGGCTTCCTTTCTGGAGAGGCTGAATCTGACAGGCTAGACTTACAGACACCAGATACAGCTAATGGCAGGGATGAAGTATCACACTGTTGACAGTCATTAAATAAAAGTCTGCATAGGACTGAGAGACTCCAACTCTCTTATTTTCTCTGGGTTACCAGAATGATGGCATACCACCACTCTGTCCATGCAACTCTAAGCAGGAGAACGAAAGATTTCTTTCTCAAAGATGACTGGTAACGGGATCTTAACCCTTGATTTGGTGGTGTCAGCACCATGCTCTCCCAAGTGAGCTATCCGGCCATCCCTATATAGGGATCCAAACTTGTGGCCTTGGTGTTATCAGCACCACACTCTCCCAAGTGAGCCACAGGCCGGCCTTAATAAAAGATTTCTTAATTGGAAACTGACTAGCCCAAGGGAAACCCATGCATATAGAACTTCCTATTGGCTTTTAGTTTTCTTTTTTTTTTTAAATATGAATCGACAGCCAAGGTTCCCCCTATCTTGAATATCTTTTTAAAAAACCAACAGTACGGGGCCGGCCCGGTGGCGCACTGCTACAGTGCGCCGCTTGGGAGCGCGGTAGCGCTCCCGCCGAGGGGT